>NC_134866.1:34664110-34809110 GCF_049852395.1 Peromyscus maniculatus bairdii | reverse complement strand
AGGCTGAATAAAAAAGGGTGGGGCTAATAAAATAATTCAGCTGAGCATCAGCATTCACATCCGTAAGAGCATTTCTACAGAGCTTTAAGCAAGGAGGAAAGGCCCACTCTGACTGTGTGCAGCACCAGTTCATAGGCAAGTGCCAGACTGAGCAAAATGGGGTAAAAAAGAAGCCAGCTGAGGACCAGCATTGATGTCTCTGCTTCCTTCGTGCAGACACAGTGTGACTTGTTTCCTTATACTCTCAGTGCTCCGCCTTCTTCAGCATGATAAACCGTCTCCTCTCAAATTGTGAGTCAAAACTGCTTCTTCCTTAGGTCGCTTTTCTCAGGTATGAGGAAAGTAACTAACCTAGGGTTTTACTGATAATATTTTATTGGATCAATTTTTCCACTATAGACTCTTCTTAACAAAGGACAGAATCTTTTAGAGTAACATTGGTCTCTGACAAGACAATAAAGGAAGCTTCATATTTCGATTGAATTGAAAAAAAAATTAGATTTCATTTATTCAGCTCTTTGAATAAAGTCTTTTATCAAAAGCATTTCAGCATTGATCTTTACCTTTTACTCTTTTTATTTTTTCTGCTTTGTGACCACTGTGCCCACACAGTATCTGTCCTTGGTATGCTTAGTTTACATGTTTACTTTAGTTTCCCAGTTTCTTTTCTTTTCTTGTTTTCTCCTAATCCCCTTGCTATCTATCTCTTCTGTCTCACACCATGCACCCATAGACTTGTTCCAGATAGCCAGTCACTTGCGGTGGTTCCCTTTGCCATATCCCGCTACTCTTTTAACACATCTGTACTTCATAGGCACCCACAAGCCACTTTCTTTGTGTCATTCTGCAGAGCTCTGCATCCTCTTTTTTTTTTTTTTAATCTTGGCTCATTAAATAATGCGATGGCATAAACAAACTTGGCTTTTAATTTTTGTATTTGATAAATAAACATAAATCTAAGCACATAATGCATATGTGTGAACATAACCTGAATGGGTAGTTGATTTTCACTTGAAAGAGTTAAAAGAGAAAGGCAAAACAGGATTTAAGAACAGCTCTCTAGTTAAGCAATGAGCCCTTGCTTTGCTCTATAAATATCTAGAACTTGAGTCGAAAAAAAAAAGTGAGCAGCTCTTTATGGATGCT
Organism: Peromyscus maniculatus bairdii; assembly: GCF_049852395.1. Taxonomy (NCBI): domain Eukaryota; kingdom Metazoa; phylum Chordata; class Mammalia; order Rodentia; family Cricetidae; genus Peromyscus; species Peromyscus maniculatus. The sequence goes on along the minus strand of NC_134866.1, from coordinate 34,807,964 downwards.
GATGATTCTCGGAGTGGAATCTTATCGACTGATTGTTTGGAAGAAAAGCTTCTCATACCCTCCAAAATTAGTTTAAATGTATGTGGGGCAGAGTCTGTGTGCATGTTATTAGATTAGATAGCGGATGGCATGGTTTTACCAATGCTTTAAGAGAGAACACAGCATGTCCCTCTAAAGGTAATTTATTGCCACTCTTCAGGTTAATGTTTTTAATATCTGAATACTTGTTACTGCCAGAGAGGTAATGTTTATATAAATCAATTGTGCCATTTTATTATGCATTTGTAATAAAGTCTAGGTTTTCACATGCCCCTTGAGTTTAAGCTGTCAGAATTGACTTTTTAAAAATGTTACTATCTTCTTCCATTCCTGCATCGACTGAAACAAAAATGGATGTGGTCTTTTGTGAATATGGCTGTCTAGGGAGCTTCATGCTTCTCTGGAATTCACCTCAGTGCACTAGAGACCTCCATGTATGCTCAGCTAAGAATTTTCAAGTATCTAAAAATCTTCTCACTGCAGAGGAGGTGAGAGAAGTGCTTGGTTGACCTCCTTTGCTCCTGCCTATCGTTTTTTGAGATCTAGGTACATGTTTAAGGGATAGAATATTAGTACTAGTTACCTAGAAAATTTCACAAAGGCACAAAAGAAAAATGCTTTCTGGGTTGGCCTGGAATGTATTAGCCCTGTTTGTGTAATAATGGTTGATTGGCTTGAAATCAAAAGGTAGAGATAAAAATCAAAAGCCATCAATTTTGCATGCATCGAGATGCAAGTAGTGTTTCTATGAAGATCAATATCCTCACCAAAGGAACATTAACAGGACAGTTCCTAAAAGTGTCACCTACAAGAGTCCTAGAGACTAGTCACAATGCTAAACTAAGGAATGGTTTCAGTTTAACACAGCCAATTAGGAACCATGTATTAAGACTTAACTGAGTAGGTTGGCTATGCAGTAGAAACAGTCCTTGCTTTCTCCCAGACTGCACTTTTTGTCTTCTCAAGACTGAAGGTGAGAAGGAAGTCAGGAGAAGGAGAGATGTCACAGCAACCCAGAATAAAGAGCCCAAATGCTGACAAGGATGTGAGGAAAAGGAACCCTGTTGGGCATGGAGAAATATAAATTAGTGTAGCTACTGTGAAAATCAGTAAGGAGATGCCTCAAAAAGCTCAAACTAGAACTATGAAATGATCTAGTCCTCCTACTTTTGGATATATCGAAGACTGGAATTTACATTCCACAAGAGAGAATGAAGGTTCTACAATGACCGTGCTTCCCCAACTTTCTAGGTTAGTGATGTCGAATCTGGGGAGAGGACGAGCCAGGACAAAGAAGGAAGAACTCTTTGGGCCAGCCTTTCCACTGAGGTACTTTAAGTAAGAATGTCCTCCATAGGCTCATATAGTTGAATGCTTAGTCACCAGGGAGTGGAACTCTTTGAAAGGATTAGAAGAATTAGGATTAGACGGTGTGGACTTTTTGGAGGAGGCATGTCACTGGGACTTTGAAATTTCAAAAGTCCATGATAGGCCCAGTCTCTTTCTGTGGATCAGAAGTAGCTCTTGGCTACTTCTGCAGCACCATGCCTTCAGTCTGCCACGATTACGATTCCTGCCATGATGATAATGAACTCATCTCTGATACTGGAAGCAAGCCCCTGATTAAATGTTTTTTTTTTTTTTTTTTTTTTAAAAGAATTGCCTTGGTCATGGTGTCTCTTCACAGCAACAGAATAGTGACTAAGACACCACTTTCAATCTGTGATCTAGTTCCCAGGGAAGAAGGCCTTCATTTTCAGACCCTGATTGTCTCATGTGATGAGGCATTTTTGAGTTGCCTTTTCCTCTCCCACCCTCATGACAGTAGGAATTCTAGAATAAATTACCAGTCACCGGTACTGCCCACACAGAGGAAGCATCAGCTATGAAACAGGCTTCTGTTAAAATGTGCCTGCCTTATATCCTCACTCTTTCAAAGACTAAGAAGAGAAATGGATTATAAGGGAATTTGCATTTATCAGACTCATTGTCTGTGGTGGGGCTATCTCTCCAAAGTTGCCTCTTGCTTCATCAACTAAGCAGAAGGCTGGTATCCATGAAGAGATGCCCTAGCTTGTAGTTGCCTGGGGTACTCAACACAGACACAGTGTGCAGGAGACAAAGGGAACAGCAAGATAGCTCATTTAAATTCTGGAGATTTGAGGAAACTTTTTTTTTTTTTTTAGCTGACAGCATTGGGGTGGCTAGTGGGGAGGGTCTTCTGGTCTTAGCATTTATATGTCCTTCTCCTACTTAGGTCTCTTACAGCAGCGTTCATAGATGTAAACAGATAGTCAACCATGATTAATAAGAAAAAACAGCTGTCTAGGGCATAGAAATATGACTACGCTGTTGCTATAGTATTTCCTGATAATCATGCATCTAGAAAATTATTGCTTGCCTGTCTGTTAGTTTGAAGTATTTCTTTCCTCACTCTTATCCTCATCATCCCATTCAGAATGTCTGGATACAATATCCTCTGGAATTCCTCTACAAAGATGCCCATTTATCCAACATTTCCAATGTTCCTATGAATGGCTTACTTCTGCAGAAGGATATTAAACACTAAATCTTGTGTAGAGGCATTAGCTAACAATGGATTATTCAAAGCTGTGAAGAAGACTCTGAAACATCAAGCGGGGAAGAGGAGGAGATATGAGGAGGGGCAGTTAAAATCAAGGGATATTTAATGGTGGTATGGAAACTAAATACAGTAGAAGTTTTATATATATATATATATATATATATATATATATATATATATATATATATATATCTGAGAAGGTGATGATCTTTGTTAGGGTTTCTCTTCCAATGAAGAGACACCATGACCATGGTAACTCTTATAAGAAAAGCATTTAATTGAGAAGGCTTACTAACAGTTTCAGAGGTTCAGTCCATTATCATCATGGCAGGGAACATGTTGGCATGCAGCTGCTGAATTGTAAGCACCACTGTCTTCCATACTCCTACTAGTATGCCATACTCTACTAGTATGGCCTCATTACTAGTGCTTAAAACCCAACTTCCTAACCCAAACTCAAAGTCCATATTGCTCAAAACAAAAACATAGTCAGGCCTATCATAGTAATAACCCAGTCTCTGGTAACAATTTCTGTCTTCTTTGGGGTTTCTGTTGCTGTGAAAAGATACCATGACCACTTATAAGGAAAATGCTTAATTGAGGGGTTTGCTTATACTTTCAGAGGTTCAGTCCATTATCATCATTTTAGGGAGCATGGTAGCATGTAGACAGATATGGTGCTAGAGAAATAGCTGAGAGTCCTACATCTTGCAGGCAACAGGAAATCGACTGAGACACCGGGTGGCATCCTGAGCATAGGAAACCTCAAAGCCTACCCCCACAGTGACACACTTCCTCCAACAAGGCCATACTTACTCCAACAAAGCCACACCTCCTATTAGTGCCACTCCCTATGAGATTATGAGGGCCAATTAAATTCGAAATACCATGGTGATCTAAAAGAAATTGCCAAATAATGGGGGAAACAGAGCCCCAACTGGACATCTCTTGTCACCATTAAGTTTCCAGTACTGGTGGGAATGGATTACATTTAATTGAATTGTTGATCAAACTCTCCCCCAAAATCCAGGCTATTGCCATGACCATAGGTTGCTATCCATAAATGGACTACAAGACTCCATTGCTAAAGACAAGGCTCACATACTTATTGAACATAGAGAAATAGAGCTTGTGCCTACATTGTGCTTTCACGCCTATGTGCTGTTGCCTTTGATATAGGAAGGTACTCTGTGTGCTACCAAAGGAAGAATATAAATCCTGACCCAGTTATAAACTCTTTGATTTACACTGGTGTCCTTCCTGCAAGATAGGGTAGTGTAATAGTGTCACAAAGGTTGTGGGAGTAACCAACCAATATCTGATTAGACTTGAGGCCTACTCCACAAGATTGAACTCATACTCAGCACTGCTTGGGTGACTGAGAACCCGAGACTAGATAGCCCAGGGACCTGGGGTAAAACCAAATACCACTGTTCTTCTGTAAGAACACAGGTATAAAATGGTTCCAAATGATATTCTGCTATACTTGTTGATCAGTGCCTTTCATAGCCATCATCAGAGAGGCTTCCTGTTATTGTATTTTACTCTTCATTCTTTGGGGGGCCTGCCACCCAGCTCCTGAATAAATCACACAGAGGCTTATTCTTTCTTATAATTGCCCAGCCTTAGCTTGGCTTATTTCTAGCCAGCTTTTCTTAATGTATCCCATCTACCTTTTGCCTCTGGGCTTTTACCTTTTCTTACTTCTGTAATCTTACTTTCATTCTTATCCCATGGCTGGTTGTGTGGCTGTGTGGCTGGCCCCTTTTTTCTCACTCCTTCATCCTCTCTTTTTCTCCTATTTATTCTCTCTGCCTGCCAGCCTCCCCTATCCTTTCTCCTGCCTTGCTATTGGCCACTTAGCTCTTTATTAGTCGAAATCAGGTGTTTTAGGAAGGCAAAATAACACAGCTTCACAGAGTTAAACAAATGTGACATAAGAGAACACAACACATCTTTGCATCACTAAACAAATGTTCCACTGGATAAACAAATGTAAAACATCTTAAAATAATATTCTACAACAACTTCCTCATACAATAGAAGGGAACAAGACAGGGACTTACATCAAGACATTATGCAGAGTGAGACACCTTGGAACACTCAGCCCTACATGTAGCCTCTATCAAATCTCTGCCCGTGAGGAGCAGAGATCCCTGTAGAATAGGAGGCAGAAAAAGTCCAAGAGCCAGAGTGGATGGAGGACACCAAGAAAACAAGACCCTCTAAATCAACAGGATTGTCACGCATATTTACTGACAGAGACTGAGGCAGTGTGCACAAGGCCTGCATGAGTCTGCACCGGATGGGGTCCTAGAGCTGAAAGGAAAAGTGAATACATGCCCCCATCCCTAAACCAGAAGTTATCTCAAACTGATAATCACTTTAAAATGAAAAGTTGGTTTTCTTCAAAGGAATCTCACTGGAGAGACAAAGTACCCTTAAGCGTGTAGGTTACATACCCAGCAGTGGATGGCCAGCAGAAATCAAATTCAATGGCATCTTTGTTTCTTACCTCTTAATGTCATAACAGGACTTCAATATTTTTTCACTTTTTTAAAATTTATATATTTTTCTCTTTTTAACCCTATAGGTCCTTTGCATATATATTATGGCTTTCAGTTTAATATTTTTATGGGATTCCTGAATGTGCAAACGAGTATTTTTCTGCATCTATATCTGTTTCTTCGCATCTTTTCCTTTTGTTTGTTTTGTCTTATTCTCATGTGTTAGTTTTGATATATCATATTATATTATATTATATTATATTATAATCATCTCTTAGAAGCCTGTTTATTTCTAATGAGAGATAGAAAATGGGTGGATCTGGATGGGAGAAGTAGGGAGGATCTGGAAGAAGTAGATGGAGGGGAAACCATAATCAGGATATATTATATGAGAACAAAAATCTACTTCCAACAGAAAAAAAATTGTAACATTTTATCTTTTATTTTTGAGATTATAATGTATTGTTTTTCTCTTCCTTTTTGTCCCTCCAAATCCTCATATATATCCCTTCATGCTCTCTTTCAAATTCAAGACTTCTGTTTTTCATTAATCGGCAACCAGGTATACATCATTGGTTACCCAATACCAAACAATCAACCCTGAAAACATACATACAAATAACAATATACAGACTTGAATAGATTGTACTGATGGAGTGTTTCTATAAAGACAGTTTTATAGCCTTGTTTTAAATGGTCTCAGTATATACTCTTTCCAGGTCATAATAACAGGGTCCTTTATACTGCTACATCTTCAGTTTTCTTTTGACCAGAAACAAGAACATGCTTTAAAATCTTTCTTTTTCTTTACCAACCATTGTCTACCCATCTCAATGTACATCAGTTTTCTTAATTTCCAGTGTGAAGAGCAGCACAGAATATTTGATAAAAAATTCTCAAATATCAGGACTTACCATCAAGAGATGGCTAAATCCAGAAACTGGCATATATGAATGAACCTAGAACGTTTTACTGCAGGGACCTTTGCTCACAGCTTGGGAGCACCATTCCATCCTTTGCTGTTTAAGTGTGGTGGGTGAACAATGACTGTGTGGCTGGATGTATTTTCAGTTTCATTGTTTTCTTCTTTAGAATTAAAAACAAAAACAAGCTAGATGGAGAATGCCAGGGAATCATGCCACTGTTTTATTGTTATTGTATTTGAGTCTGAGCCTTTGTCTCTCTGTACATTTTTCTCTCTTATTGTATTTCAGTGGTGGAGAAAGTTGTATTTGTTCCCATTGGGCAGCATTTTATCTTTGATAAACGAGGCTCATGGATGAGTTAATTTTCAAGGACACTTTGAATGCAAAATTATTAGTTGCTTTCAATATATGAGATCAGGTTTATTTTTGGAAATTATTTTTTTTGAGAAATTGTTAGAAGCCAGATAATGAGTAGCCACCGTAATTGCACATATAAATGAAAGTTTACTTTCAAGTGCATTTCAAATACTCTGAGGAGTTTAGGTATCCTGAAAAAAACTGAGAACTGGTTTTCTTGGTAAAGGGAACACTAATTTGGTAACAAGCCATTATTCCCTACTTTGGCAGATGTATAATTTTGGCTATGTGTGCTGTGCTCTATTAGACAAAGTGCATGCAAGTAATCATAGTTGTGAGGGAAAAAACAAAACAAACCTGGCTTCTCAGGAGTGCAGGGGTTGAGGTAGATCTCACAAGACTGGAGAGGAAGGCAGAAGGCTCACTATGTACTAAATGTCAAATGTCTGCTGCCTTGACTGCTCATCAAAACCTGACCAGGCAAATGTTACTATCCTTACTTTATGCTGTAAATAATTGGAGTTTAATGTACTTGTTTGAAGCCATGAAGATGGCAAGGGGCCCATCCAGATTTGATGCCAGACATAACTCAGACACCTATGGTCCTCCCCTTCCTAAGTGCTGATTCACAAATTTCAGAGTGTAAGTGACACAATTTGGAACAAGAAGACCAGAAGTTCTCATCTTATCAGGCTCATTTATTCTCTAATTTGACTAATGTGTAAGTCTATTCCAACAGCATCCCGCAGCACATCTTGCTAACTGAAAGTTAACTACTTCTGTTCACAAGGTTACTTGGCGAACTGGGTCATTTGAAAGAGAGATGATCAGTGCCTGTTTTAGTTAGGATTTCTATTGCTGCAGCAAAACACCATGATCCAAAAGCAAGTTGGGGAGGAAAGAGTTTATTTAGCTTACACTTCCACAGTACTGCCCATCATCAAAGGAAGTTAGGACAGGAACCCAAACAGAGCAAGAACCTAAAGGTGGGAGCTGATGCAGATACTATGGAGGGTTGCTGCTTACTGGCTTGCTCCCCAATGGCTTGCTCAGCCTGCTTTTTTATAGAACCCAGGGCCACCAGCCCAGGGATAGCACTACCTATCTGGGTGCTCCCTTGCCAATCATTAATTTAAAAAATGCCCTATGGTTGGATCTTACAGAGGTATTTTTTTTGAATTGAGGTTCCCTCCTTTCAGATAACTCTAGACTGTGTCAAGTTGACATAAAACTAGCCAGCATTGTACCTTAGAGGGATTAGATCCCATCATGGCTCCGTCTTAACATAGCTCTTCCACAGCTATCAATAGCACAGCTGCACATGGCATACAGTCTGCATTTAGCCTTAATGACTTTGGAGGTATAATTTGCATGTAATAAGCCTCATATATTTAAATTGTGTGATATGGTAAGTTTTGACATACACTTGGTAACCGTCGTCAAAATTAAGATAAATATCTCCAAGCCATCTTTGTCAATTGTGGAGCTATTACTGGCCATATGAATTTCCTTTTTACTTTCTGGAGTTCCTATAAGGGAATCACGTAGTTTGTACTCCTTTATATCTGGATTCTTTAATTAGGATAATTATTTAGATTTATCTATGTTGCAACAACCATTCACTTATAACAACAGTTCCTTTCCCTCTTGCTGCTGAATAGCATCCAAAACGTGGATATGGCATGATTCACTTGCCCATTTGCCTATTGATGGATGCTTTCAATTTTCTGACTATTCTAGTATAAACTTTTATAAGCAAGTCTTTGCATGTGTATATTATTTCATTTCATACCTACTATATAAGTGTGGTAGTAATATATCTGGGTCAAGGGGTTTTCATAGTCAAGTTTTTTCTTACTCTTTCAAATGTGTCTATAATAGTGCCATGTTATAGTCCCACTGACAACATGGTTCCTGATTACTCCATCTCATCATCTCTTTGGTGACATACCTGTTCAGATCCACTGTAAAATCAGAGCATTTGTTTTTTCTTTAATTATTGTACTTTGAGAACTTTTCATATAGTGTGTATATGAGGTCTGTCTATGCATGACTTACAGTCAGTTTCTATAACTTGGGGTCTTATTTTTTTTTTTTATTCTCAATAGTATCTGGCATGAGTTCTTGAAGTCTGACTTACCAATCTTGTTCCCCACTATGGTTTGCATGCTTGGCATAGGGTTTCTATTTCTGTAAAGAGACACTATGACCACAGCAACTCTGATAAAGGTAATTATTTAATTGCGGCTGGCTTATCGCTTAGAGGGTTAGTCTGTCATAGCAAGAAGCGTGGTGGCATGCAGGCAGACATGGTGCTGGAGAGGTAGCTGAGAGTTCTACATCTAGATCTACATGCAGTAGCAAGAGAGAGAGAGCTACTGGACCTGGCTTGAGCTTCTGAAGCCTCAAAGCCCACCCCCAGTGACACATTTCCTCCAATAAGGCCACACCTCCTACTAGTGCCCCTCCCTATGAGCCTATGGGGGCCATTTTCATTCAAACCACTACAGCATACTATTCAAGTAATTGTTGTTTAGCTCAAAAACCACAATAATTTCTTCCTGTTTTATACTACATTTGGGTTGCTGAATAAAAGGATGCATTCAGATGAGTAATTTATAAACAGTAGTAATTTTTTTCATACTTCTGAAGTCTATAGAGTCTCGTAGATGGTGGTTTCAATGTGTCCTCTTAAGCAGGGCCTAACCAGCTCTTCCAGTGCTGCTTTATGGTCGTTTAATCTATTTATGGAGGTAGAGGCCTCATAACATAGTTAACCCCCAGATGCCATACTTCTTAATACCCTGGAGGTTAATTTCTATTATATGGACTTCAGTGAGGATGCAAACATTCAGACCAGAGCATTTAGTGTTGCTATTATGAGTAGGGGCTTCCAACCAAGATGACCTCAAAAGCATCATAGATCATTTTTTAAACAGAACAAATGCACTTCTCTGTGTGTGTGGTTGCATGCACAGTGCATTACATAAATTCCAGGGCATGTCTTTCCTATTGTGCACATATACTTTATATATTTGGAAAAATTCTATTTGCAACATTTCCAGCAGATACTGAGTAAGAGAAATCTTTCCTTGTTTCACTCAAAGAGACCACATTTTGTGAATATGACATAGATTCAGATGTTCTGGGACCTCTTACAATTACATTTCTTTCATGGTCCTCCCCATTCTTACCATGCATAGGTAGATATAAATATTGATAACTGTACTCCAGGAGACAGAATCATGGTCTCCCATGGATATTTGTTGGTACTAGTTTTAGCAGATGTTTTCCAGAGATATCTATTGTTTTTCTGTCAAAACACAAAAGCAGAAATTGAGCAAAGGACTGAAACTGCTTTTAAGAAAGACTATGTATTACTTGCCTTTCTTGTTGCTATAACAAAATAAACAAAAGCAACTTAAGAAAGATTTATTCTGGTTTAACAGTTCAAGGGGACACATTTCATCATGGCAGGAAAGGGGCCAGCTGGTCACAGTGCATCTGCAGTCAGAAAGCAAAAGGTGAATAGGAAGTGTTATTCCCTCAAGGGCCAAAACCAGTGGCCCACTTCTAGCAAGGCTCCACCTCCAGAAGGGTCTACAGACTTCCCAAACTATTACCAACTGGGGACCAAGTGTCCAAACATATGAGCCTATGGCAGACATTTTACATTCAATCCACAACAAAATATCTGGTGTAGTTTAACTTCATCATCTACAGTTACAAAATGAGGAAATTAGACATGTTGATTATCAAAATAATTTCTAATTATAAGATGTCAGGATTCCATGTAATCCTCTATTATTGGTTGTTTTATTACTCTTTTGGGGTACCTGCCATCCAGCTCCCAAATAAATCACATACTTAATATGAATACTCATATTCTTAATTATGAATGCCCGGCTTCAGCTTGGCTTAGTTTCTAGCCAGCGTTTCTTAAATCATCCTGTCTACCTTTTGCCTCTGGGTTTTTCCTGTTCTCTGACTTCTGTAAATCTTACTCTTACTCTGTAGCTTACTGAGTAGCTGGGTGGCTGGCCCCTGGGGTCCTCCCCTTCTCTGGCTGCTTCTTTCTTCTCTCTCCCCCATCCCTTTTCTTCCAGATTTCTCCCTCTCTATCTTCTCTCGGACTGCCAGCCCCGCCTATTCTTTCTCCTGCCTTGCTATTGGCCATTCAGTTCTTCATTAGACCATCAGGTGTTTTAGACAGGCACAGTAACACAGCTTCACAGAGTTAAACAAATGCAACATAAACAAAAGTAACACACCTTAAAATAATATTCCACAACAAACCTCTGTAAGGTTTTGCGTAAGGTTACTTGGTTAACAAAATAAGATTATTTAAAATTTTCTTCTGAATTATTCCAAAGGTGAAGAAGATAAGGGACCTAAATAATTTTCAGCCTTTATTTAGAGCAGCACCATTTAAAATCTGAAAATATTGTTCTAGGTGAACGTATGTTTGTGAGGTTTAAGCAATCTATCTTCTTCACTCTCATTCCCTTATACTAGTAGGGGAAGCAGTTCCCTTAGAGGCTTAGTCTAAAATCCTGAGGGAGGGAGATCCTAGCTTTGCCACTTACATGACCCTGAGCTAGCTAGTAACTACATTTCTTCTTTATATTCTCTTTTTTATGTATAATGGAAATGATAACATCTTCTTTCAAGATTATTAGGTAGACTAACCAGAATTGTAATTTTAAAAGGTCTCAGTAGACTCTAACATATATGTGTACATGCAGCTCTCCAGATATCATCTGTCTATCCATCTTTCTATCTTCCCATCATTTAGATAAATTCATATTCTCCATGTTCAAGGAGCCAGTGGTATGATGCTCAGGGGTTTCTCACCACAGTAAAATGTCAACAAATGCAACAGCACTGAAGGAATCCTTTGTACCATTTAATCTTCCTGACATAATTGGGAAATTTATTTAGATTTTAGACCAGGAAGAAAACATATAAGTTAAGATTGATTGTATGTTATCATCTTTGAAGATTCCCCTCAATATATTTGGAGATATTTGAATTGATTTTTTCTCTATTATATATTCTAGAAAAAGGAAGAATCCATTCTGATAATTTAGTTTATGTTTTAAATTTTTCCTCTTTTATTCCTCCAAGGTTTTCAATGCTATATTTCTATTTCTATTTTAAAAAGAGGACTCCTAAGAGCCACACACATGAAGAAGCAGGCAGAGAATGTGAATCATTTTTGGTTCCTATTTCGGCAGAAGATTATCTTTCTGTTCTTCCTTACCTTGGCAAAGTTGGTGAGACATATTTTAAATACTAGTGTGTTTGATCTTTTTATTAATATTTCCTATGTCTATATAGAAGCCTTATCCCAGAACCTCAAAAGCAATTCATTGTCATTATTAGTCAATAGATTCAGTGTCCTTGAGAGTCAGGCACAGGGCAGGTGGTTGTTATCTGCCTTGCTCATATGAGAGAACTGGAAGTCAGTGTGATGTTTCCCAGCTCTTCTGAGGAAGATTCAAGCTCAAATCTCAGTTGTTTGCCCAGAATCAATACTTTCAACAGTACTGTTTTTTTTTTTTATTGAAAAAAACATTTGGGCTCATGAACAGCAATAACAGGCTTATAATGATAACATTCAAATTGATGGGGTCCACCTACCTCCCAAATAAGTACAAAGAGACTTATTCTTACTTATGAATGCCCGACCTTAACTTGGCTTGTTTCCGGCCAGCTTTTCTAACTTAAATTATCTCATTTCTCTTTAACTAAATTTTATCTCTGGGCTTTTTATCTGTTTCTATTCTATGTATCTTTCTTTTCTTCTTACTCCCTGGCTTTCTGTGTGGCTGAGTATCTGGTTCCTAGCATCCTCCTCTCCTTCTCCTTTTCTTGTTCCTCCCTCTTCTCTTCTGGAGCCTAGATTTCTCTTCCTATTATTCTGTCTATCTGGCAATCCCACCGTTCTTTCTCCTGTCTAGCTATTGGCCATTCATCTCTTTATTAGATCAAGTGTTTTAGGCAAGGAAAGTAACACAGCTTTACAGAGTTAAACAAAAGCAACATAAAAGAATGCAACACATCTTTCCATCATTTAACAAATATTTCATAGTATAAATGAATGTAACACATCTTAAACTAATATTCCACAACACCATTACATAATCCATGTATCCAGTCTGCATCTATCAATGTACACATCCAGATGTCCATTTTCAACAAAATAATTACAGGTATTATTCTAGATCTCAAAGCTACAAAATTGAAAAATATTTAATCTTTGATTTCTAGGATCTTACCTTCTATTGGAGATTAAAATATTATTTAATAAGGTATTAAAAATAAAACTAGATTGTGTTAAGACACACATACAGGAAATAGTAAGTCCCTTAGTTAGGGTTTCTACTGTTACGATGAAATACCATGACCAAAAGCAAGTTGGGGGGAAAGGATTTATTAGGCTTACACTTCCACAGCACCATTCATCATTGAAGGCAGTCAGAACAGGGACTCAAATAAGACAGGACCCTGGAGGCAGGAGCTGATATAAAGGTCATAGAGGGGTGCTGCTTACTGGCTTGCTTCTTCTGCCTTGCTCTGCCTCTTTTTTATAGAACCCTGGACCACCAGCCCAGGGCTAGCTCCATCCACAATAGACTGAGCATCAATTACTAAGAAAATACCTTACAGCTGGATCTTTTAGAGACATTTTTCTCAATCATGGCTCCCTCCTTTCAAATAACTCTAGCTTGTATATCAAGTTCATATAAGACTAGCCAGCACAGCAAGGTAAATAAGAGGACAGACCTGGCCAATTCTATCTAGTTAAAAACTTTATATAAGAAATAAGTTGTGTCTTCACAATACAAATCCACCAGTTTTAAAATCCATGCAGATGCTTTGAATTAATCCATCTATCCTGCTCTCATTTTCAAGAAATGTATCATTATGTGTGTGTTTGTACACGATCCATGTGTGTGGACATGTGTGACATGGCATGTGTGGAGATCAGAGGACATTGTTGTAGAGACAGTTATCTCCTTTTGCCTCTATGTGGGTTTGAATGGGGATTGAATTGGGGATTGAATGCAGGTCCTATGACTTGCACACAAGCATCCTTTTCCACCGAGTCATGTCATCAACCACATCAAGCTTTAGGCTGTGCCCTTTAGATGTTACTTGATGAAACATGGGTTCTGTGGCTCCCACATCTGTAAACTCTCAGATGGTGTGGATACATGGCCTGTACTTCAAGACAAAGTAATCTAGAAGCAGAAAGAATCCTCAAAAATCACCATGTCATCAAGATGATCCCTTGGATCATTTCCCCAAGAACTTGCACGGAATCTAAGAATGGCATAGATAAAAAGGAAAAAAAAATCTATAGAGGGACTTTGTGAAATTTCCCCATGCATGTTCACATGTTGACTGCTGTCATCATGCAGTTCTTGTGTAGACAATGGTGTCATTGAGATTTCATGGATAAAGACCACTGTCATGTCTAGAAGTCCCCATCTAGCATTGGGCATCCTTCTCTTTTGGCTCTTAAAATTGTTTTGTCTGCTCTTCTGGAGTGTTCCCTAAGCCTAGACCCAATCTTTTCTGGGCACACCTATTGCCTTGATAGGTTATCCAGGCTCAAGTGGTCAGCCCTAAACACATGCAAATAAGAGTCACACTAAATGGGATCAGCGTGCTTGCTATGTGTGTGTAACAATAATTATAGAAGTCATGAAACTGAAAGAGAGTAGGGGCCATTGAAAGAGTTGAATAGGGGCGAGGAAGGGTTTGAAGTGTTGTAAATGCATCATATGTAAATTCATATGAAATCTTCAAAAATAAAAAAGCCTTAAAACAAAACAAAACAAAAATGAATGAAAATTCCAAAAGAAGCGAGTATGACACAGAATTTTTAGTGATATGTTGATGATTTAGTCAGGGGCAAGGTTGACAGCATAATGTTTTTCAAACAGTATTTTCTGATAAATATGCTTCACAGAATCTACGGTCAGAGATTTTTGCTTACTTTGATAAGCATTAACATGCTTGATAGAAAATAGCTTGTGAGGTGAATGTTGGGGTCCCTGCAGTGAGAAGATGAAAAGCGGCACTAGGAGAGAGACAGGACTCACTGCCACAGCAAGAACTTTAGGGCTCCCAGTTGCCTCAATTGTAAGCTTCCCAGGGCTTTGTAGTGAAACAACATAACCTGGAGCCAGCTTGCAGGACTCCTGTTCTGGTAGAGAATTACTTCTTATGCATACAGAGAAGTTTACAGACACAGCAACTCTTGTTCATTCAGACTTAGATTTGGAGGGATGGGATGGCATCTGGGAATTTCAAGGTTTCCATCACTTTAATATTGGAGTGGGACTTTTGTTTAGTCCCTCCGCTGTTCAGGTTAACAATCTTATGTCTTAGCCAGAGGTATATTTTACAAACTTCTCAGGGAATCTCTAATCCCAAATATCTCTTTGTAAGGTCTAGGCCTTGTTGACTTTGTATCTCCAGGCTTGAGATATTGGCTATAGTAAAGCCTCAGGGAATAGTTGCTGAATGGATAAGGGCACTGTAAATATATGAAGCCCCTACAAAAGAGTATTAGATTCTCCCCAAAGCAGCAAAACAAGGCTTGGGGCTTGCCAGAGGCAAAACTAGAAAATTGGAGAAGTTTTTTCCCCACACAACAAAAACAAATCCTTTACAGACACTTGATCCCTTCTAAACTTTTTCAGGCTCATAGTGCCTCTGTGGGGTTTTATGCTGCCCATGACCTGTCTGGAGACCATTCTTACTTACCTCTGCTCATTTTCTTAGTGTGTGCATTCTTTGTTGATTGATTAATAGTGATTTAAAAGTCATAACATAAAACTTACCACATTAACTATTTTAAGTTCCCATTTTGGAAGTTAAGTATATTCACATGGTGAAACTGAGATTGACAAAAAAAATTTTTATCTTACAAATCTGAAGTTTTGTACCCATTAAACCAAAGTTCCTCTTTTAATAGACACTTATAACTACCATTTTACGCATTATTTCCCTAAACGTGACAACTTCAGGTATCTCCTATAAGTGGGATCCTGCAGACTGTCTTTTCTGATTGGATTGTTTCACTTGGCATATTACCATCAAGGGTCATTCATGTGTACCATGGGACAGGAAGGGTGCCATGTGTACTCTTTCTGGAAGACTGGATATTTTTTCACTATCTGTACACAGCACACACAGTGTTTTATTTATTTACTCATCTCATAATGGATGTTACATTTCCTCTATTTGGTGGCCATTGTGAATTATAATGCTATAAATGCACTATGCAAGTATTTTTTTGAGATCTTGCTTTTAATTTTTAAAAATATACATGCAGAAATGGTTTTTTGGAACCATATAGCAGTTCTAGTTTTAATGATTTGAAGAAACTTCACCTGTTTCCACAGTCATTATATTATTCTATGCTTATGCATAAAGGTTGTAGGTTGTTTACACCCCAAGATGCACATACATCACTGTTTCTAATGAGAATGAGTTGATAAATAACTCATGGCATTGGTTTGTATTTTTCCAGTTATTTGTGATGTTAGTAGAATATAATTCTTGTCAATTTTTAGATCACCTTTGAAGAAATATGTATTTAATTATCTACTCACATTTGATTTGTTGTTGATCTTAAATGTGTTATAGACTGTGTTAGATGTCCTATAAGCTCTAGTTACAAATACTTCTTGTTCTGAGTGTGCATTACTTACTTAGCCTGAGACTCTGAGAGGCTGACCACCAAGGATCAGTGGATGTACAATGTACTCAGTTGTTGGACTTATCTGTCTGCTGCACCATAGAAAGATTTAAAAACTTTTCTCTGTGAAGAATAAACTTTATCCCTTTTATGCCTACTTAGGTACTCCAGGGGTGGGGCAAATCCTACCTCAGCAGAAACTTCTGTAAAAATACCAAAAAGGGGCTAAAGTGGTTAAGAATACTTGGTATTCTTGTAGAGAACCTGAGTTTGGTTCCTAGTACACACATAGTAATTCAAAACTATCCATTACTCCACTTCCAGGTGATCCAGTACCTTCTTCTGACCTCAACAGGTACCAGGCACACATGGTGGACATACATCCCTACATGTATGCAAACAAAATACCCATACATATAAAACCAACCAACAAACAAATAAGAAAATTTAAAAAGAATGCCCAAACCAAGCTTCATGTATTTCTGTGTACAATGGACAGGCTGCAGTCAGTGGAGATTTGATTGGATCAGTCTAAAGTGGAAAATAACAGGCCTTTAACCCATTCCTTTCCAAGTATCTATTCACATGTATTGATGTCCATGGGAGTCAATGAAGCTCCTAGGCATGGGCTTTTCCAGAATTCAGAGGTGAAAGATATGACTGAATTGTTATCTAGGGAGATAGATTGATTATAAAAGCCAGCTTTCTGCAACCATGCATGGAAGGAAGTTTTATATGAATAGAGATTCTCAGCAAGTGAACTTCAGACTGAGGCAGTGTATAGGTTCTAGGTAGAGGGTGTAGCTATTAACCCATATAGCCAGATATTCTGTAGGTGGATATGCTCAAAAAGAAAATTCATCTCTCACACATACTGGAACTCTGTAGCATTTTGGTGTTTAAGAAATTCTGTTGACAGATTCTCTCACAGAGTGCAACATCAAAGAAAAATTGTTTATATCAAAGAAGCAAGAATGTCTAGGCTCGAACAACAGAATAGAAGCTGTAGCTGGAGTAGTTTTAGAGTCATATGTGATGCTCCTATAAATGTCTAAAAGTAATGCATGACGAGGAAGTCAGTCAGAGCTAGCAGACTTAAGTAATGTTAATGTGAAACAAGTTCATTAATTAATTCTACAAATGTGTATTGGTCACCTACTAAATGCCCGGTGTGTTAAGTCCTTAATATAAGGACAATAATAAGCCATAGACATTGCATCCTAGGAACTTACAGTCTAAGAAGGAAGAGAGACATTTAGATAGATAAACTGTCTTGTCATGCATTCACATGAGCATATACCCCCAGGTACTTCATTTAGCCCAAAAATACATACTGAGAATATGGTTTTGTATCAGCTATGTCATACTTTATACAGTGTTTGTATAAACTTAACATGTACTTACAAACTAATGACACCTGGGATCCCGGGTGTGTACACAGTTTGAGAATAGAGAATAGTCTGCTTTCTCCAGAGGGATGTTATGACTGTATGAGGCACATAGTTTGTTCCTGTAGTCATCATCTCTGAGGAAGAGCTACCGAAGCTGGGGTGTGTCACTGGGCAGGTACTTTTAACCATGACATGTTTGAGTCAACATACATGAGAGAAGAGTATGAAATTTTCAGCACTTACAAAGGAGTGGTGTTCGAAGAGATGGAAATGCACTAGGAATTTGTGTCATGTAATTTCCACCAAGTTTTAATGGGCAGAGGTGCTAGTGACCATGTCCCACTCTCAAAAGTTGCAAAATGATCATTAATGTATGTTGACCCATCATCCAATGTTGTCCTGTGGTCTATGCCTCATTTTTCTTGCCTCCAACAAGTTTAAAAATTGGGGCTTGTTTTGATGTCGCAGCATCTTCTAATGTGAACCGTTAGTATATGACTTGAATAATTTTAGGCATAACAGAAGAACTAAAACAGCTGATGGGAACTCAAAGAACAAACAATGAATTACAGGCAAGCCAATATGCCATAAATCCACTGTCCCTTAGCTAACTAACAGCTCCTGTTAACACATAAGGAAATTCAGAAGTCTCTGGGGGTACAGCTTCAGATATAGAGGCAGGGGTGGAACCATGATAGCAACTGTGGAAAATAAGGAATAAACGTTGGCCCCTGTATTTTGTGGATTGAAAAGTCTGCAAAAGACAGCTCAAAGAGAACCACATGGTTCCAGAGACATGGTCTTGCAACCCTTTGCTTACTCTTTGCCTTCTTGCCCAACATGGGCCTGGTTAAGTCTCATTCTATGATGAATATGCACCGAGACCCAGGCAACTTGATTGCAAACATCACCGGTGCTGTAACTAAAACAAGCTCCTCTGTATCTGTCTTGCTTAGGAACTGCCCTATTGGTGAAATTATTTTGGCCACTCCACGTAGTTAAAAGGATATTTATTTAATGGCTTAACTCACAAATTAACTGATAGGTAGGTCGCAGGGTCTGGGAAAGGTGTATCGCAGTCCAGCGGTGTTCTCTGGAGCTCTGCACAGTCCACCTCCACCGTTCAGCGTCCCGGCACAGAGAGCACACAGAGAGAGCGCTGGCCCGTCCAGCTCTCGGGTCTCCAGGTGCCTCCCCTGGCCCTGTCTCGTAGGTGTGACAGTTGCCAGAGTCTCAATGGGGGTTGGGACTTCCAGATCCAAGCTGGAATGGCTACCCACTACACTGCCCCCTGCTTCCCATCTATGGATCAGATTGATTGCTGGTATTTTCAGACACCAGCAGTTTCTGGGGCACTCATAGCAACCTGTATGCCCACAGTTGGCTCTTTGTTTCTATGTCTCATGTGAATTATACTTTTGAGATATATAACAATTCCAACGAAAGCTCATATCTAATAATCCTTTATTTCTTCATGGGGCCATATGTTTTCAGAACCTCTGAGCAAGCTTGTATCGCTTAGGTTTTCACAGATTAAAGCTGGCTTGTCAGGCAATATGGTAGTACTGCTATACTTCTTTGGTTTTCCACATCTTGCTGGAACAGGCAGGCATGGACAGCTTCAAATGGGAAGATTTCACAATTGAATGGACCCCCATCCCAACTCCACACCAAACAATATGATAACAAGGTGATGCTATCACATGCATAGATTCTCTCTCTCTCTCTCTCTCTCTCTCTCTCTCTCTCTCTCTCTCTCTCTCTCTCTCTCTCTCTCTCTGTGTTTTCAGTTCATATAGTGCTGGCCATTAAGTGTTGTTGGATGAGGAATCAGAACATGAAAAAGACATAGTCAGTCATACTGGCTCACAAGAGCTGTTTTATTATATTGTTACATTTTAGTCTATTATTTTTAAATTACTATGGTTGGGTTGTGTTTGTATGGTACTGGTAACTTGAAGCCAGGGCCATATATGTATAAGCTTTCTTCTCAGTCTCCTTTAAAAATATTTCTTCTGTGTGTGTTCACATGTGAAATCCAGAGGTTAACATCAGTGTCTTCCTCTATTGCTTTCTATTTTAATTTTGGTACAGGTTCTCCCGAGGAACCTGTATAATGATTGGTCAAACAGGCTGGAAAGCAAGACATCGCATCCTTTTGTCTCTCCTTCCTAGCACTGGGATTATAGGTATGTGCTGACTGCCCTTCTGAGCTTTTTATGTGAGCACTGGGGACTTAACTAAAACTCAGTTCTCATGTTTGAACAGCAAGCAAATTACCTACTGGGCTGTCTTCCCAGCCTTGCCTCACTTCTTTAATATATATATTTTATTTTATTTATTTTGAGCAAGGGTCTCACTAAATTACCCAGATGCCCTTGATCTTGCTTTGTAGCCTAGGCAAACCTTTCTATTGTGATCCTCCTGCATTAGCCTATGTCGGAGGCACAGATAAGCATTGGGAAAAGCAGGGATGTTAATTGGGTAGGATTGTTTCCTCAGTGGAGAAAATTAAATATCTGTTTTCCACCCAGAAGGCTGGGAGTGGATGTTGTTAATGACCCGGTGACCTTTGTTATCTGCAGAACCAGACTTCACCCAAATCCCTAAGAATGATGATCCCAGATTCTCCCTTTCTAGACCCTTAGGTTTGTTTCTCAGTCCATAGAATCCATCCTTCGGGGAAGATGTCACATGTCCTTTAAAGCCTGCTGACCTTCATGCTACCTCAGTAGGAGAACACACCAGATTCTATTGTGTTAAGATCCCTTAAGCTATAGAACCCATCTTCATGGTCACATGTACTTTGTAAAAGAGTTTTGATACAGTCATGCCTTAAGCTTTATTGTGCACATGGGGTTGGAATAATTGTTACCAGGAAGCTTTTCCCCCCAAACTCTACTGCTTTTTTTTTTTTTTTTTTTTTTTTGTCTTTTTAAAATATGTCTCAAATAAACCGGCCCGGGGTCAGACTCCAGAAGTTTTGACTAACATCGTCTAAGTTGTGCTGAACCAAGTTTTCCTTCTTGTCTCCTGAAGTTTGTTTCCCTGCCAGCCATAGACCTTGCAGGGGTCCCCACAAGCTTCCAGAATAGCTTGGATAATGGCATGCTTTACCAGACCTGATGAGCCAAGTAAGATTTAAAAAAAGGATAAAAATAGTAAAGTAAGAATTTAAAGTATCTTTTTTTGTGGATGATACGATTACATACATAAAAGACCCTAAGGACTCCACCTGAGAGCTTTTGCAACTGATAAACACATCCAGCAAACAGTGGGATGCAAAATTAACACATAAATAACAGTAGCCTTCCTGTATACGAAAGGTGAATACACCGAGAAAAGACATCAGGGAAGCAATACCATTCACAGTAGCCTCAGAAGAAACTTGGAATAAATCTAACCAAGGAAATGAAAGATTTACATAATGAAAATTTTAAGACACTGAAAAGAGAAAGTGGAGAAGATACCAGAACATAGACAGACCTCCCATGCTCTTGGATTGGTAGAATTAATATTGTGAAAATGGCCACTCTACCAAAACCAATCTGTAGATTTAGCACAGAACTGATCAAAAATTCAATACAATTATTCACATAAATTGGAAAAAAATTTAAATTTCATATGAAAATATAAACAAGCCAGGATAGCCAAAACTATCCTGAACAATAAAATAAAAATTGCTAGAAGCAATACCATCCCAAATTTCAAATTCTACTGCACAGGTACAGCAATAAAAACATCACAGACTGCCATCAAAACAGACCCATTGATCAATGGAATAGAACTGAGGACCCACATATAAACCCACACTTCTATAGCCACCTGATTTTTGAAAAAAGTGGCCAACAACACACATCGAGAAAAAGACAGCATCTTTAAGCAATAGTGCTGGTAAAACTAGATGGTTTCAGGTAAAAGAATTATGTTTGATCCTTATCTCCTACCACACAAACTCAATTCCAAATGGATCAAGGACCTCAACATAGTACTTGAGATGCTTTATCTGATAGAGGGGAATGTAGGGGACATATTTAAACTTATTGGCACAGAAAAGGGTTTTCTGAACATGACCTTGATAAGAGCATATTATAATTATTACCTTAATACCAGCCACATTCTGTCACATCCATCCCTTTGATCTTGTGACAAGCCTTTGCCATTTACAAAGTTTGCATTTAAGAACTTCACAATTGAGTTACAAAAGCCAAATCATACACACAAGTAAATCGTTTGGTATTTTAAGCCTGTTTACAAACTTGTTTTGAGCTGTAGTCACAACTTGGCTATGGTACATACAGCCCCAGGGTCAGCAGTTTGGACACATTTGAATCATGAGAAAACACTAAACCAGGGATTTCCTCTCCTCTGTAGACATGTTTTACCAGCTAATTCACTGAGTCCCAGATATATGTGTTTTTGTTTGTGCGTATCAGAGACTGTATGAAGCCCTGGGAAGAAGTATGGTTGGATGCATGGTCTCCAGTTTGTCACAAAATAACACTTATAAATAAATAAAGATTTTAAAAGTACAGAAAAAATCAGAAAAGTGAACTAAGGAACATAAGCCACAGTTCAACTGGATTCTATAAATTATATACGTATATATTGCATGAAAATGTAAAACTTCTATGTTACAAATGCTCAACTCTTTTTTAAAGATTATAGGTCCCTGAACTCAGTGTTCTTGGTGAGTAGTACAGCTATTACTGGGACTATGTTGTGAAACTAAATATTTATAATACCAATCTGCCCAGGAGCAGTTGTAAGACATCCCACTCTTTCCTAGGCTAGTTATAGATCCCACTGAGGAATTTAATCTCACAAAACAAGGCCCTGCTCTTCAAGGGGATGGAAAGTTTTCCTGACATAAAAAAATGTTAATACTAATAACTCTCAACTAAGAAATGTGCTCTTAAAGTTTCTCTCCAGGCTCCAGTCCCAGTGGTTTAACTAACTGTTGGTATTTTAAGCCTACTGCAATTTGA
The DNA here is from genome assembly GCF_049852395.1 of Peromyscus maniculatus bairdii. Lineage (NCBI taxonomy): Eukaryota > Metazoa > Chordata > Mammalia > Rodentia > Cricetidae > Peromyscus > Peromyscus maniculatus. The sequence goes on along the minus strand of NC_134866.1, from coordinate 34,785,454 downwards.
ACTTCAGCCTTCCATGGCTCTGCCATCACAGTAAAGATGCCTTTCAATTATATTTCTCCCTGTGGGTTTTAGTACATCCGGCCTCTCTAGGGATTTGTGCTTATGCTTACAGATGGTGGCATGCAGATTTCCCCAGCAACAGACACTAAGAGATGAACTTATTCATTTAAATTACAACCTGCTGCAAAAAACACTGCAATTAATAATTCACTGGTTGCTTTAACAACTAGTTCACAAAGCACCAGAAATTAAACCCCTCCAAGTCGGCTTTCTGCTCGAGACTTAAAGATGTCAAGAGCTACTATTGCTTGCCCCAAATCACTAATGGACTATTGAGAACAAAAGTAAAACAGATGGACCACTTACAGAGTACAAACTTCAAACTACCAGTTCAAACTATGCAATGATATAAAACTTAAAATAATCAAAAAGTAAATGTTAATATAAAGCAACTCTCCATGTCTAAAGTTCTTGCTTTTTGCTTCTTATGCTCTCACTTACAGCTTCTAAGATTCTATTTATCTTTTTATTTTTAAGAACTTGATATTAGACTTATTAATTAATTCTATGATTTTCCACTTAATCCATTGGTGAAAGCCTTTCATCCTACCATGCCCTGGCTTTTTTTTTTTTTTTTTTGCTAGTTGCTGTTACTTTGTGTGATGATTAATCTTCATTTCAAGTTATCTAGATTTAGAATCTCCTGGAAGACAGAGGCACAATTCTTGTTGACATTATTTCATTCTTCAATTTCAGTTTTGATTTCCCCCTGACGTACAAATTAGCTTTAAGGGATAGATAGAAATGTTCCCATCCTTTGGTGGAATTTCCAGCTTTCACATGAGAAATTCATAGTAACTGGTATATATTAATGCTTATGTTGGGCCAAGGAAATGTGCTCAATGCTCTATTTGCATAATTTCATCTGAACTTCTAACAAACTTTGAAATGGTTATGACTAAAATCTTTATTATCCATTTGTCTTTCCTCTGGAATTAAAACTAGAGACTGAGTCTTCAGAAACTTAAAGGACTGATTCAGTTCCCAAACCGAGGAAGTGACAGAGTCAGGATTCAAACTCAGCTATTTTGGGTTGAGAGCTGGATTCTTGACCTTGTTGCAGGATGAGAGCGTCTGTGGCCCTGATTCATCAGTGACAGCGCTGGCTGAAGCCTTGATTGGAGAGACTCAGCACTGCTGCCTTGCCTGAGCATCTGTGCAATGTCTTTCAGAAGTAAGTCACATTCCCAAGCCAGTAGGCAGAAAGGCTGCACTTTGAGTCATTTCCCCAAATGATTTCCTACTTAGATGCATTCATCACCACAAGCCTGTGATTGCCAGGTGCTCTGCCACATGCTATACAGAGCTGTTAGCTGACAGGGACTTTGTTTTGGAAAGCCACATCACCTGTACTTATGTACACTGGCACAGTCACTGTAGGAGTACTCAACTGGTACAAAGTACATAGGCAGCAAGCACCATCTTTTGCAGTAGTTCCTAAACTTGGTCACACATCAGAACCACTGGAGGAACACTGAAAAAATAACCTGAACCTCCAGATCTAGTCAGACTTATCCAATTAGAAATATTTGTGCTATAGGACTATACTGCTGTATTTTCATTTTGCTTTAAGGTAGGATGGACATGAACACATTTGAAGATTGAGAAGGAGAAAGGTCCTTAGATGGGAGAAGGAAATAGAGTCTAAAATAATGAAGAATTGTCTTCAAGAAGAGGAAATAAATCTTTCTTTTGTAACTTGAGGAATTAGAAAAGTATGGATGAAGCTTTTATAATATGATACAACCATTTCTTTTCTGTAAATACCGTGTTTTAAAAATAGCAAGATGATCTACTATGAGGAGGTAATTGTGTGTGTGTGTGTGTGTGTGTGTGCGTGTGTGTGTGTGTGTGTGTGTGTATTAAGAGGCTCAGAGAACTAAAGGGAATAGTTGAGATTTGCAGTAGTTATTAGTGACAGTAGGACATTAAATTTTTTATATACATCAATGTAATGTCCAAGTATTCTTAAGGCCCAGTGAACTGAGTGACCTGTAAGTCATAATTCTAAACACACTTGTGTCATTTGTTTATTTATTCCACAAATATTTATTGAATATCATCATTAGTCTGGGTTTGAGATACAGAAGCAGATCAAATAAGTTCTGTGTCATCATGGAACTTAGATCTTCTACCGGAAAACAGGCACAGGTTATGTATTAACATAAATGTCTTGTATGTAGTATTTTAGGTGACAATAGGTGCTATTAGAAAAGTTGTCACTGAGCCCTCAATAGGCATCTGTTGTATAGGAGAGACAAAGATGGAGAGAGCTGAGCAGGATGACATGCAAGACCAAACAAAGTGACAAAGGAAGAGTTGCTGACATCAGGAATATGAACATCCAGCTAAAGGAAGCCATAAGTGCAAGATCCAGAGGCAGGAAGAGGCTTGACTTTTGAAGGAGAAGCAAGGAGATCAGAGCTCTTTGAATAACACGTAAGGGAGATGAGCCCAGACAGGAAGTAAGGGCCAGATAGAATGTTAGGGCATAGAGAGAAATCTTCACAGGAGATGAAGTTATTAAAGGGTTTTAAGTACAGGGTGACATGATAGATTTTACATGTTGGGATTTTTCTCAAGTAAAACATGAATGCAAACCAGGGAAGGAGCTGAAAAAGATTCAGATAAATACTAAGCATAGAGTAATTAAACTTTTTGACTTTGCATTCTAATTTGGGCAAAGGACATAAATATAGGTTGAAAGAATGGATGCTGATGGAATAGAAAAATCAATCAATTTCACATGAGTGGTTCGTGAAAGTATTAGGAAGGACAGGAGACTGCACCATGATGGGCATGTCTGCATGGTGTATTATTTTAAAGGTACTGAAGTGTCATCCAGTACTAAAGTCCATGGTGATCTTCAGGGAGAGTGGTGAAGTGGAAAGGGAAGGAAAGAGGAAAGCATTTCCTGAATTGGACATATTGTATTTTAATATATAGCTAAGCTCAATTTTTCCATTAATCATAAACTTGAAAAATGAATTCTAAGGAACACTGGTAACCTTGACAAACACATTGCTGTAAGTAGGGCAGAACTCAGAGTCCTAGTTAGAATTTTTTCAAGAGACGATTCTCTTGAGGGGCCTCCTGCTGGAACATCAATGGAGGAGACGTGTCTGGTGCAGGTGAAGTGTGAGTGGGCACAGTATGTGGGCTCTAGGGTTCTTGGTGTTAAGTGGTTCACAGCTGGAGAAGACAGAGAATTGCTGAATTATTTTATCACACTTGTTTAATAAATGAATTCATTGACACTCCTAGATGAGCCATACCTGAGTGAATCATCTGAAGAGCTTTTGCCGAGTTCAGACCTCCAGTTCATCGCCTTGGATCTGATCTGTCAGAATTTTAAAGGGATGAAGCCCTGGTTTTGTTTATATATTTATATGTTTACATAACATTTCTGGGATCATGTATAGTTAGGTTGAAGAACCTTTGAAGTAGTGTTTAGTAGTTAGTTACTGAAAGGACCAAGCAGAAGCCGTAACAGGCTGCTCAGTCTTCTCTCAGAGATCAGGCCTCAATTTCAGTTTCCTGAGACTGAGCAAACCGTTTCTGAGAGGGCCATGAACAAAAGACAATTAATCACTGATGCCCCTGCCAGCAGGGACAGGGAGATAGGATGTACCAAGTCTTGGCCATTGAGCCAGCTCCCACAATCAGTATGTGCTAGGCCAGCCAGCCTCCATAGCAGCTTAAGGTCAAAGCCTGGGACTTGTCCAGGCCTGCCCTAAAATGGATAACTGTAACCCCCAACTAATCCTAGCCAATTAGAAGTTACTAACATGATTGCTGCTTGCATATACCAATCCTGAGTCTGTTCCTATGTAGTCTGTAGACCCCAAGATGCCCTCCCCCACTGCTTTACTCCCTATAAATACCCTGCCCTCTTGCTACTCTGGGTCTCTCCTGCTCTGCTGCTGCATCAGACAGACAGACAGAGAGGCTTGGGTTAACTTGCAACAGTAAAAAGACTCTTTGCTTTTGCATGGATTTGGTCTCTTGATGGTCTTTGGGGGACTCTGGGTACAACAGTCACGGTGTTTACCCTTCCCAAAGCCTTTAAATACTTTTATTTACTTAAGTGTGTGTGTGTGTGTGTGTGTGTGTGTTCATGGTGACCTGACCTTGGTGATTTCAATAGAACTGACGTTGCACTTGGCTCCTAGAATGCCAAGTTATTGAATGATTAAAAAAAAATCACCCCTCTCTCTCTATGGAGATTAATTTAGTGGAAGCATAGGATCTACATCAAACTATGTATTCATTTTTACATTTTTTTCCATTGCAAAGCAATCCTAGGACCTTTGTTCCATGAGACTGGGTCAATGTTGTTTTCTCTGGGCTTTGCTTGGGAAGTGTGCAAGCAAGCCTAGAAGGGAACACCAAAGGTATGAGCACAGGCAACAGAGGTGGATTACTGTCCTGTTCCTACACGTGTTCAAATGCATTCAGATACGCTTGACTCCTGACCATGTGACTCACGTTCCCCATTGGCTACGTAATTTGAACTGGGCTTTCTGTCACTTCCACCTGAAGAGCTGATAGGAACAGTTGTACCTACAGTGGGGCAGACTCAGCCTACTTCTAATCCTTCCGTCCTGCCAGTTCATGTCCCTTCATCCTCTCGGGCAGCTTTGTTTTTCAGCCACATTGACAGGAAACTTACATTGTCAGAATCTGGCTTCCTTCGTAGGGAGACAAGGAAATAGAATCAGATAGAGCTGAGATGAGAATTGGTCCTCTATGAGATTATGGTGTCTGGCAAGTTCCCAACACACTCGGAAGGAGTTGGAGTGGCGAGGCTCACATTCTCTTTATGACTGGTTAATGTCCAAGGAGTCAAGGAGCAAATGGCTTCAGTCAAAAATAACTACCTGGAATCCAAGAAGCTGGAGGCGACTAGACTATTATTTCCAAACTCAGCTTCAGAATATATCATCAGCCAGATGCATTAATGTAAACATTTTTCTGTTGTGCTTCTTAGGTGGCCTTTCCCTAATGGATGGCCAATTTCTGAAGGTCATCAGTGCTTCTGAGTGAAGATGCTAAAAACTCCACACAGACATAAGATGAGAAATCATTTCCTAGAGCAACTTTGAAGAGGTAAAGTGTTGCTTTAATGGATATCAAAATCTGTTAGAGTTTCAGCTGCCATAATGAGCTGCCTAATTACAGTGTTTTCTTGAATGTTTCGAAGGCTCTGCTGAGAAGGCAGTTTGGGTGTTTAAGGTAGCATTCTGTGGTGCACGCCAAGGGTAAGGGTGACATGGTAGGAAAGTGGGGTTAGGGTTCTATTCACCTATTGTTTTGCAATTCATCAGGCAAATAGCTTTTCATTTCCTTGGGCTGTCAGCTGTTCCCATTTTAGTGTCTGTAGAAGAAACAGTTCTAATAATATCTATGTGGACACAACACTAATGTTTCATAGCACCAAATCCAACTATCTCATAAATTCAAATGTAGTCAGTAGGCACAGTTTGAAAATGTAGCCCAAAAGGTTTTGATATAATTAATGTCCTTTTATTTCTCTTGAAAATTGTGGAGGCCATGCTTAACTACTTTTCTCAAATGTCACACTCATTTCGGAATACTGAATAAATGCCATTTTGGCAGAGTTTTCTTCCATGAAACAATTATCTCTGGTAACCTGAAACTCCCCCTGAGCCAATGTGTCTACCTTTCTTTAATTTTAACATTAAACACAAATTTAGGAGAACGAAATAGCAAGGAAGGTTGGCATTCACCTCCAGAAAATATAAGCTAAATTCTGTGCTCTTCTTATTCCCTTCTTTGTTACCATCTGTGGGTTTAAAGTATAAACAACACTAAAAATTTGCTAATTGACACTTATTCTATTATTTGGTGTTATGGATACCCCAGTTATGATGGTTAGATGGCACACTGGGATGTGGAGACCCTTTTCATTTGTCACTGTGAATAGTCACACAGAACTGGAGTGGATTCTACAAATTTCTCTCAGCATGATGAGAGCTGTTCCTTTGGGAGCAATGATTTGCTCCCAACTGAAAGCTCAAGGTTATGTCTTTCATTTAAACTCCAGTTCAGGGAAAAGAATGAAGGTAATTCAACATGTAGAGTACAAAAGTTCTTCTAACTGTGTAATATTTAAAAATCTCAGTTCCTAAGTTCTTAGTGTGTTAACCTTTTCATCACCCTGAAAAATATCTGAGGAAACTCAAACAAGGAAAGTTATATTTTGGCTCATGGTTCAAGAGGTTTTAGTACATGGCCATGTGAGTCTATTATTTGTGGAACTGTGGTATGACTCGGCATCATGACAAAGGGTTGTGGTGGAGCAGTGATGCTCACCTGATGGTGGACAAAAAATAGAAATGAGACAGGAAGGGTAAGATAAACCCATCTAGGGCATGCCCAGGTGACCTGCTTTCTTCAACTAGGTCTCACCTCCCATTTTCACCAATATGCAAATAAAGCTATCAGGTTATGTATGAATCCATCAAGAAGATAATTCATAAATTATGTCAGAGCCCTCATAATCTCACGATCTCTCAACAATTGGACCTACCACTAGAAACCAAGCACATGGAACTTTTGAAGGACATTTACTTTCAAACTAACAACAAAATAAATACAGAAAAGACCTAAAACACACAAAGATACTCTTTCATATAATTTAAACTAACAAATTAAGGCAAAATTTATCTATATACAATTACTACCTGGACTTGAGCCTATCCAGTGTTATCACTGGACATTAGGCATGAATGACCTCATCTGTAGATCAAAGGCAGAAAAGGTTTGTCATGTATCCATCTGTGTAAAGGATACCAGGACACCTAGGAAAGGGATAGAGGCTCAAATGATTATATATAAGTAAGGACAAGATCTCAGGGTTTGTGGAAGAAGTGATTTGAATACACCACAGCATCTCCCATCATAATTGTTGTCTCACCCCTAACTTCTCACCTCCAAAGAGCTCAGTCTTCATTCAGTCTTAAAATGTAGGAGATTTTAAGTTGAAAATAATAAAACAGATACTTTATAGTCATTTTTATGGCTTATCAAAAGATAATAAACCCATGGCAGTATTACTTGATAGGTTATGTGAAGAATTTAGCCCAGCTGGGGAAGGAGATGTTGCTTAGTGTGCTGCTGTTGGTTATTAAGTGGTAGCAATTAGATACTGACACAGAGGCATGTGAATGGAAGAAGCAGAACACTACCTCTTCTTTAGGACATCAATGTTGTAATCTTAGTGAGATGTGAGGAAGAAAAATGGTAGGTTGCATATGTGCATGTAAAAATCTGATTATCCAAAATGGATTTTATCAGAGTGCCAAGAAATAGTTGAGGGAATTCAACTGATGTATCCACATATTGTCTATGACTCCAGCTATGTACCTGCTTGTCTCACAGCCCCATGGCTGAAAGCACCTAGGATATAAAGCTAACTTTTTATTTCTAAATGTTTCTTTACTTTAAAAAAAGATTAACTCTGTAGTTATTTAGGATAACAAGACCACAGTTGTCAGCCAGGTAGTGGTGGTGACTTTAATCCCAGCATTCGGGAGACAGAGGCAGGTGGATCTCTGTTAGTTCAAGGCCAGCCTGGTCTACAGAGCGAGTTCCAGGACAGCCAGGGTTACACAGAGAAATCCTGTCTCAAAAACAAAACAAAACAACCCCAAAAAACCAACCAACCAACCAACCAAACAACCAACCAAACAACCAAACAACCAACCAGACAACCAAACAACCAAAAAAAAAAAAAAAAAAAAACACCACAAAAGAACACAATTGTCTGTATGAAAAGTTTGAACGAGAGGCGTTTCCCCCTCTACCATATCTCTTGAGGAGAGTGAGGATCCCTGTGCTCTTGACAGCCATCATAGTCACCCACAAGAAAGGAGTGTGGAAGTTGGAAGCTAGTGAGCTGTTAAGTGAAACTGAGAACATTTGTTATGGAAATAAAAATGATGAACACACACACACACACACACACACACACACACACACACACACCTTTTCTCGCTATTGTCTAAAACTACACAGGTAACACCTTTCTGTATTTCAGAGCGTAACCTGAGCCCCATCCCAAAATTTGTAGAGTGACAAGTGAGCCAATAGAACTTCTTACGTGTATGTCAATCAACATACTGTACGAAATAAGTGCTCAGTCTTTATAACAACACCAATATAAGAGGCTAGAAATTTTGTTAGGACATCTTTCCAGAGAGCTCTCAGTTTCTGTTTGATGCAGATGGATAGCCTTCTCCCTTTAAACTGAAAGGGTTTGGTGTGGTGGCTCTCAACCTGCCTGGTGCCTCAACCCCTTAGTACAGTTCCTTATGTTGTGGTGACCCCCAACCATAAAATTATTTCATTGCTACTTCATCACTGTCATTTGGCTACATTCACAATCGTGAATCGTAAGGTAAATGTCTTTATACAGGATATCTGATGTGTGACCCCCCCCCCAAAGGGGTTGTGGTCCACAGGTTTAGAAACACTGGTTTAAGGTTCCTATTAAACTACAGCCCAAGTTCAGATCAGAATTCTTTAAATTATCAGCATATGATTTATTTTCTTGAAAACATCCTTTGTAATTCTGCTTGGTGCTTCCAACTTCATGAAAACAGTGAAAAGATTTCTAATGGATTAAAGGATTGAGGAAAAGAAATAATAGTGCAGATAGGCTTAGAAGATAACAAGGGGTGAGTATCTAGTCTATTAATCTATTAGCACATGTATGAGGCTTTGTCTTTCAGTCTTTGGATCTCTGTCTTTTTTTTTTTTTTTTTGGTTTTTCGAGTCAGGGTTTCTCTGTATAGCTTTGCACCTTTCCTGGAACTCACTTGGTAACCCAGGCTGGCCTCGAACTCACAGAGATTCACCTGGCTCTGCCTCCCAAGTGCTGGGATTAAAGGCGTGGGCCACCACCACCGCCTGGCTTCATTTCTTATCTTAGTCTTTTAATTGAATTCCTTTGCTTGCTCCCTACAAAACCCCCACACTATACATCCTCAGTTTGTAATAGTCCACAGCAAATTATGTCTTCACAAGGAGAAGCCTTAACCACCACAGTTCCCTTGCCGCTCTTTTTGCTATTATTGTCACATATTATGCTTCTGTACATGTTATAAAATAAGAAATAGTTTTCCTTAAATATTTAGTGATATTTTATAAGAGCATATATGTAAACATACATATATTTAATATGTCTCCAAACATTTAACTTTCCCTCTCCCTTGAATTAATGTTAATTCCTGAGTGGAAGGGTATCTTCAAAAGACCACAGTGGTGTTCTAGTCAATGTGGAGTTACAATTCTTATTGTTTAAAAATATGTGTTTTTAAAATCTCTTCAGTTTAATATGTGAGTCATCTTAGAGTTATTTGGACAACTACTATACAACTGTCTACTAAAGCTCAAATTAAGAAATTTTCTTCTTTCCTTTCTCCCTCCCTCCCTCCTTCCTTCCCTCCCTCCCTCCCTCCCTCCCTTCCTTCCTTTTTTCCTACCTCCTTTCCTCCTTCCCTCCTCCCACTCATTCTTTGAGACAGGGTTTCTCTATGTAGCCCTGGCTGTCTTGGAATTTGCTCCGTAGACCAGGCTGGCCTCAAACTCAGAGATTCACCTGCCTCGCCTCTGCCTCCCGAGTGCTGGGATTAAAAGCATGTGCCATCAGGTTCAGTTTAGGAACCTATGTTCTCACCTCGAGTTTTCTCGTTGATTCATTTTGACACTCTTAGACACACTTCCTCTTTCGAATCTAGGAGCTGATGTCTTACCAGCACTAAAAATTTCACCAGCATACTCTATTCACACATTTTATATAATAATCATACATATTTATACATGGGTATGGTGTGTGTAAATATATCCAAACATGTTTGGGTGGTTCTTTTGCACAGTTTCCATTGACTTATCTTTGCATTTGTTAATTTCTCTTCTACTCTGCCATGTGTCTTGTTGATCCCACCAAATTAACACTTCATTTTTCTCTTATTATCTTGGGATTTTAAATACTTATTTTTACATTTCCATATCCTATGGGAGCTCACTTCAGAGAACATTATTTCTTTCTATGAGAATGTATAGAAGCATATTGTTAATATACTAATTTCTATGGTACTTCAAGTATTGTCTATTAAAAGGTTAGAGTTAAAATAATTCGTATCTCATTTTAGAAAGTATACACAACTTCCTCTGTGAGGTGTTAAGAGCTGGTGTTTTTTTTTTTAATTAATTTGGTCTGGGCTACAACTCTGTTGAATTTTAGGCTGGTGACAACTGATTTCAGTGATCATTAAGGTTCTTCTTTCTAGAAGATCTTAAGTGCTTCAGTCCTATCCTTCCCGAGGCTGTAGAGATGGTTCAGCAGTGTATAACACTTGCTGTTCTTGTGGGGGACCCAAGCTCAGTTCCATTCACCCATAAAACAGTTCCAGTTTCAGAGATCCTTCTTCGGCCTCTGTGGGCACTAGGCACACATGCTGCATATACATACGTGCAGACAGAACACTCATACACCACTCTTTAACAGCACAAGCCCTGTCCTTCTTCAGGTTATCTGCCTGGCTGAAAGAGTATTCTGGGCCATGGGATATAGCTGATGATGTCTTGATAGTACTTAACAGATTAAGCAAAAAACGAATGTCTGATTTGGAGCATTTGCTGATTTCCACAGTATAAATGCTCCCACAGTGGGCAATTTTGAGCTACTGACATTTTGTTGAATTCCAACCTGGGAAGAGGAATGCATAATGACTTCTCCAGCAATGGTCTGGGCAGACCTCATCAACCACTGGATGTTCCTGCAGGCAGCCATCCACTGTGTCAAATCCCTCGCTGGAAACAGTAGGCACTGGGAGCTCATTGTTCATGGTTGCTGGTAATCCAGACTTTCAACATTGTCCCACAGTGTCAGTAATATTTTAGCAGGTTCCATTTTAGCTGATTTTTTTGGGGGGGGGTTGCTGTGAGTTGTCAGCTCTCCTTTCACCCCTGGGATGAAAGAAGTTTCTGGGCTACAGCCCGGCAAGGGACTCTTTCCCTGCTGAGTTTTCTTCATTTGGGAATCTCTGCATCCTTCTCACGTTGTTACTATGAAATACAATCTATGGTTTATTCAATTTTTCTCAGTAAAATTTTATATTTTAACAATATGATTTCTTTCTAACAATTATAAACAATGTATTTGACAGGAGTCTTCAGCAATTTGACCTGATTTTTAGCTGTTAATTGACTTTAAAGAGGAATTTTATATTCAATGCAAAATGAGTACCTTCATTTTTATTCACTGATATATCACTTTGTTATATATTCAACAAATCTCTAAGTATATATTTATATCATACGAATATGTAGTACATATATTATTAATAAATGTGTATAGAATTCAAAGTTATGAACTCTTTGTTTCATAACTGAGTTTAAAATACACCCTATAATGAAACAAAACAAGCAAAAAATGAATGAGAGGTAGAACAGACTTGATCTAAATTGGCTCATTTCCTTAAAAACAGCTAACTTTGTCCACTTTACATATATAACAATTTATACACATACATTGTTAAAATGTGAAAATGAAAAATTTACTATAAAAGACTTACACAAAAATCAGTAATTCCTGACTTCTTATTTGTGGTCACAGTACTACACACTGGCCTGAGTTTGTCTGGATAGGTGTCTTAACAGGTTTTAGAAATGAAGTGGGGTCAGGTCTGGTTAACACTTCAATAGGGATAACCTGGTGTATTGTACTTTCAAGACATTTTACAAATTCTTTTTGGTTATACTTTATTCAATTATTTCTGTTTACCAGAATTTTGAAAATTTGTTTTTAATACATTCTCTTCCTCCCTCTAACCCCTCCTATCACCTTCTCAAATTGATGGTCTCTTTTCCTTTTATACGTGTGTGTGTGTGTGTGTGTGTTTGTGTGTGTGTGTGTGTGTATGCTATATGCAACACATATATATGCACAAATCTATAAATACAATATAAACACAGCCCTCTGAATGTGTTTTGTTCTTTGTGTGGATACGGTTTTCAGGCTGACTGCTTGTGTTGGATCGATAGCCACTTAGTGATTTCTCCCTCTCTCAGCAGTCATCATTACCTGTAGCTCTTTGTCTAAGTGTGAGATGCTGTAAAAATTTGCCCCTTCCATATTAACATGTTTATTAATAATGTCATTGTTCAGGTTTTGTTTAGGTAGCCACTTCTAGGAGATAGAGCTCACAGCAGACTTCCTGTTCCTTTGATCTTTACAATCTTTCCACCTCCTTGTCCATGATGCTTCCTGAGCTTTAGGCTCAGGAGTTGTGTTGAAGATGTATCTGTTGAGACTAAGCTTCCTACCACACATTTATCTCTGCATTGTGTCCATTTGCGAGTTTTGTAATACTCTCCGTTAGCTACAAAGAGAAGATTATCTGATGAGGAGTGATGGCCACACCTGTCTGTGGGTCTAAAGATATATTTCAGAGTGCAGTTAAGCATTATTCTGGTTCTCCCCAAAGATTCATGCCTTCCCCAGCTCCCGGCTAGTTTTCTAGTACCATGCATGATTTTCTTCCCTGGACAGAAAATTTTATGTCAACTTGACTGAGCTATGGATGTTCAGTTGTTCAAACATTTCGTCTGCTTCTAAGAAGGTGTTTTTTGTATGCTATTAATATTAAACTGGTAAAGTGGGCAACACAGATTGTCTGTTCTAGTGAGAGTAAGTCTAGTCCAACCAGCTGAAGGTCTATCTAGAACAAAAATACTAATGGTACCCAAGCAAGAGCAAATTCCTCTTGTACACTGCAGCCAAGCACTTCCTGGTTTCATGCTTGTGTTCCTGGATGAAAACATCAGCTCTCCTGTGTGGTGGTATTGTGTTCCCCCAAAATATTGCGTACCCTAATAATCTTATCTGGGGTCAGAGAACAGAACATCCACTAGATATAGAGGCCAGAAAATGGTGGTACACACTCCTTTAATCCTATTTTGCTTCTCTGATCTTCCAGCATTCACCCCAATAACTGGCATCAGGTTTGATTTTATTAATAAGACCTGTTAAGATTCATGCTACATCTGGCACCCAACATGACATTTAGCAGACTGTGATTGCTCCAAACAACAGAGGAGGCCAAAAAAAGAAAAAAAAAAATTGCAGGAAACCATGACCACGCCTAACAGCAACTTTGAAATCTTCAAAAGGATAATGGGATCCCACAAAGATGATTCCACATGGACTATGGTAAAGCCATTAAGCTGATTAATACCAAGGAAAGATGTAGCAAGGACTCCAGGCTGCTCAGGACAATTTTGAGAAGGCTAGCTGAGATGATCCAGATTCACAGACTACTTGAACAAGGACTTGAAACAAGCCCTGCACTTTCTCATTATGCAGCGCCTGGACAAATGATACAGGACTTGACAATTAACCCAAAAACTTTCTTTTCAAGATTCCCTAAAGATGTCTTCACCCCCAGAAAGCAGGAAGTAATTTAAAAAAAAAACGATGCCCACATTCCCAAAGAGGTAGAATGGGAGGTTTTTGGTTGTTTAATGAGTTATGGATATTGTCATTGTTTATGATGGTTGGTTACAAGTTGTTAATTGTTAATGGTCAGGATAAAAGCTGAACAAGGAGATTAGATTCAGAGTTTTTGTTTAAAAAGAATAAGAAAAAAGGGAATATAGATATGAGGTAGATCATTGAATCTACTCTGAGAAAAAAGATAAAGAAATAATAGGATAAATGGGTATATCATTGAATCTACTCTAAAAAGAAAAAAGGGGAAGATATAAAAATGACAAAAGGTGGATTACTGAATATATTATGAAAAGAAAAAAGAGAGAATATGGATATGATAAGATAAAAAGGTCAATTACTGAATCTACTTTTAAAAAGGAACTACTTGTTTTACATAGGATAAGTAATGAAAATTTTTTGTCTGAGTTTATCAAATGTTACTGGACTGGACATTGTTAATATATATTAATGGATTTTTTCATCTGACTCTGTCAAATGTTAATGGACCAGACATCGTTAATGTAATTCTTGACTGTATATATTGTATATACTTATTGAATATAGTTTTTCTTGTATTAGTTATAAGCTTTTTTAAATTTTAGACAAAAAGGGGAAATGTGGTGGTATTGTGTTCCCCAAAATATTGTGTACCCTAATAAACTTATCTAGGGTCAGAGAACAGAACAGCCACTAGACATAGAGGCCAGAAAATGGTGGCCCACATGCCTTTAATCCTATCACTTGGGAGGCAGAGATCCATCCAGATCTCTTGTGAGTTTAAAGCCACACTAGAAACAGTCAGGCATGGTGACTCATGCCTTTAATCCCACAAACTGAGCCTTTAATCCCAGGAAGTGATGGCAGAAAACAAAAAGGTATAAAAGGTGTGAAAACCAGGAAGTCTGGTTAATCTTTTAGGCTTTTGAGCAGCATTTCAGCTGAGATTCATTCTGGATGAGGACTCAGAGGCTCCCAATCTGAGGAAACAGGATCAGCTGAGGAATTAGCGAGGTGAGGCAGCTGTGGCTTGTTCTGCTTCTCTAATCTTCCAGCATTCACCCCAATAACTGGCATCAGGTTTAATTTTATTAATAAGACCTGTTAAGATTCGTGCTACACTCCTGGGTCTCAGATCATCAGGCTTTGGGAGGAGAACTTCACTTTCCTGACTCATTCTCTTCTATGGAAGGTCCTCAGCTTCCATAATCACCTCAGTCATTTCCTTTTTCCTGACCCACCCCCAACACTCCTTCTCTCCTGGGGCTGAGACATTGCTTTTTATTTGTCTTTGCACATTAGAAATAGCTGATTTTAGGTGTTTGGCCTCAGATTGAGACTCATACCAACAGCATCAGCTTCTCTGGTTCTGAGAGTTTCAGACTTGACTTAAGCTACACTAATGGAGGTCCCAGGCCTCCTGATTACAGATGGCTTATCAAGGAGCTTCTAAGTCTTCCATAGTATGTGTGTATGTATGTTCTATGTATGTACATACATACACATGCATCAATCTATCATCTGTCTGTCTGCCTATCTATCATCTATCTATGTATCTGTCTTCTATCACGTATCTGCCTATCTCTCATTTATCATCTATCATTTATATATTACTTATATCTATGTATCATATATACCTATATATCTCATTTATCTATCTCTCATCTGTCTATGTCCCTATAGGTTCATAAATTGCAATTATTTCTGAAATATCCTTAAACACACTCGAGTCCTTTTGTACAAAATATTGTGCAAAATGGCATTCTCAGAATATTGATAAGTTCTGAAAAACACTGAAAATGCTCTGCAAATTGTAACATGAAACATTCAGACAAGAGTTAAATCGTTATGCAAAATTCAACAAACCGACCCACCTCATCATTGTGGGAATTTACTTTTGTCTTTAATAAATGGAAAATTTTTATGTTCAGAAGTAACTGTTCTTGGCTCCACTCCGTCCCTGAGGGGGTGTGGTCTCAGCAGCCAGGTATGACCAGCTCAGCTACCACATAAATCCACATCCAGGGCCTTGGGTTGGCCCACCCTAACATCTACCCCATCTATGACCTACTGGAACACGTGAAGGGACTGGTCCTGAGGAATGATACCTGCAGTATCTCCATGACTTGCGGCAGCCTCAGGATATCAGAGAGGAGTTTGGGGGAGGGGCTAGGGATGATGATGTACCAGAAACCAGACCAATGACTCATTACAATGAACATTTGCAAGTAAAGCTAATAGGACAAAAGGGTATAGTGCGTGACATACCGTGGGTCCCAATGCCGCTAAGATGAATAAAGAGGTGTTGGAAGACAGGGGAGTAAAGTGAGTTTTTGTTTGTTTGGTTTGAATTTAAAAATAATTTTTTGGGGGGAAGGATGCTGCAACATTAAGAGCAGATATGGAGGGGTTGGGAAATGGGCAAAAATGAGGTGCATGATGTAAAATTCCCAAAGAATCAATAAAGAAATTATGTAAAAATAAAAAATAAGAAGTAATTGTTCTAAATAAGTTTGTATTACCTACTATCAGTGAATGTGTGAATTATATACCCCCTTATCTAAGATAGCATAAAAATGTCTTGAACAAAAAGACATTATGAGTATAAAAAGTTTAAAAGGTTCTGATTTGCCTGTTTTAGCCATCTTTCTCATCACTATGACAAAATATCTAAAGAAGCAACTAAACAGAGAAGGGATTTACTCTGGTTCATAGTTCAAAAGGATAAAGTCCATTTCTACGGAGTAACTATACTTTTTAGAGAAGGCATGGCCTGTAGTTGGAGTTTTCTCCAGTCCCACTCAGACCTGCAGCCACTCAGACACAAATAAACACACAAACGCTTATATTATTTAAACTGTTTGGCCTAATGGCTCAGGCTTCTTGTTATCTAGTTCTTATATCTTAAGTTAATCCATTTCTATTAATCTATGAGTTGCCACGTGGATTATAGCTTACTGGTACCTTACATCTTGCTTCTCATGGTGGCAGCTGGCAGTGTCTCCTCACTCAGCCTTCCTGTTCCCAGAATTCTTTTCTCTGTTTGTCCCGCCTATACTTTCTGCCTTGCTACTGGCCAATCAGCATTTTATTTATACAGAGCGATATCCACAGCAATGGCCTATGGCTGGGCCATAGGAGATGGCTTAGCTAACTTAGGTTCAAACTTCTAGAGTCATGTTTGAGTCTATTATTTTCCTCTGATCATTGCAAAGGGGACGTGATGAGGGAGAGGACAACGGAAGATGTGTAGATGGAGGAAGAACCATTCTCATTACAGCAAGCACGTCACAGGAAGTCTTAGAAGGTTATGTTCAGAGGAGACACTTGGGACAGTAGCTGTCTCCCTCCCTGTGCTTTAGGGCACAGCTCCTGAAATTCTGAATGCCTGCTGCTCTTGCAATAAGTGTGGTAGGGGTAGAAAAGCTGGATGAAAGGTACACTCTAAAACAGGTAGCCTCTGTCAGCAAAAGTTAGTGCGAGGCACTTGAGAGAAATTGACTTTGAGAACATGTAAGTATTGGCCACTGTGAGGGACAATGATACCTGGGTCTAAAAAAAAAAAACCTCCAAGAACAAAGCTTTTGATGAAAGGTCCATCCACAGTTTGAAAAACTCAACACCTGGGATTGTTAATCACACTGTTCAGGGAACACAGTGATACGTAATATTTTCCAGAGGAAAAAGAACAAATTATACCCCTCTTAGTTCAATTTGTGGATCAAAATTCAACATCTTTAATGCTGTGCAGGGAAAATAAAACCCAAAGCAAAAGCACAGTCAACTAAGATGAGCAGAGGACGACTGCAATTCTCACTGAATATTTTACTTTAATCCTCCCCTCTCATCTGTCTTTTGTATAGATGCAGTACATTTTGAAAGCTGGTATTTAGCCTACTATGCTCACTCATTGTTTGAGGCATAAAACGATTATTCATTTCCCCTCTCCTGCCAGTGTCCTTATGTAGACATACTATAATCAATAGAACAAAATTGGGATTTTCATTTGTCCTAAGAGTTAGAATTTAAGAATACAAGACATTCCAGAATTGTAGTCAGTCCGAATATCAATATACCTATGGATAAATATCAAGCAAAAGAAGCCAGTACTCAATCTTATGTGGCATTATATTAAGAAGATTAAGTACTTTTTGTATTGTTTCATCATAGTAGACGTGTGACCAAGGTCAGAATTTAAATCCAAGTCTTTTCATTTTGTTTCAAAGCCCTTAGTTATTACTTTCTGTTTCATATGAAGGAAAGAATAAAATCAAGGAGTTTCACAATGAACCATGAAGAAGACAGTTTCTTTCTCTTCCAGAAGGCCTGGTAAGCATCCAGGGTTAGAGCAGATGGATTGAAATGGGCTGAGATGACAAAATGCTGATACACTCTTCACCTCTAACTTAAATGTTTTGTAGGCGTTAGCCATGGCCTTGATTAAAATGATAAAGAGGAAATAGTAAGTAATAGCCCTTAAAAGAAAATCATGCCTATTCTACTGCCCAGGAGAAAAATTTTTGTCATGGCCTTCATGAACAAGGCTGTTTAGTTTCTACCATGCCTACAGACCAGTCGTTAGGACTCCAAGAAGCCATCATGACAAGGATCAGAGAGCATAGTTCGTGGATTTGTAGCTGAGAGGATGTGGACTTTGAGGTCCAGTTAATCTTGCAACAGTCTCAATATTCTGAGTGGAATCCATTTTTGTTCTGTAGTAATTGAGGATCTGACTTCAGGCATTAACTCTCTGTTTTCTGAAGTTTGGTTAGACTGAAAAGGAAGAACATTACCCAAGTTTTGCCATTAATTAACACGACAAAGTACTCTGGGGACTTGTTTCTCTGTTTTTTAAGGTCAAAATTCATTTTGCCTTATTATTGCCCAAAGGATCTATTTGATAAGGAAGAATAACAAAGCTAACAAAAGGTCACTGACATATTACTCATGATTCTCTAGTAATTCATTAAAAATGAAATATAAGTGAATGGTAAAGTAAAAAATGTGTCTCTCTGTCTGTGTGAATAATACATTGTATTGTCTTTGAGCACTCTGAATAAAGAAATAGATAAATGCATTTTCAGTATTAATGCTCAAGGAATTACATAAGAGCCTGGTGCCAGGCTGTAAAAGCTTGGGCCAAAAAGCCCATGTTTAAATTTTATAATGATTAGGAATCATTCATTCAGAACCAGGAGATAGGTAGGCGTTAATATTAGTTTCACTGTCATTTCTCTGGAAATGAAAATTGTTTCTTAAACAAAGAGGCTTATTTCCAGAGACAATGCTGAAGCCATGCACATAAAAGTAAGAAATAAATACTTTAATGGATTTTCTAAAATGGAGATTGTATAAGCTTTCTAGGGCTGTTTTATTATATTACTATAAACTTCGTAGCTTAAATTGCAAATTTATTCTCTGATAGTTTTGAAGACTAAAGGTCTGAAATCAAGAAGTTGACAGAGCCAGGCTTTCTATAGAGATTGTAAAGGAGGATAGTCATTGTCCATGTCTTAGCTAACACCTAACATCGTTGATGTTTCTTGGCTTTTAGGTGTAACACCCATATACTTATTAGCCTTTGTTGTCATGTGGTCATCTCTTCTCTATGTATCTCTGTCTTTATTTCAAAAAATGTCTTTTTCATTTAATGATATTGGTCATTACATCAGAGCCAGCTCTGTCCCAATATGAACTGCAAACACCACATTCCTAAATAGTTTAATAGTCACAGGTATCAAGTGTTTGGGTCAGAACAAATTGGGGAGGGGGATGCTCAATTCATGGTAGAATAGAAATTAGACAGAAATGTTGTACAATTAGTGGCATGAGCAATACTGTGGTCTAGGTCTCAAACTGAGTCTGCTTCTTTATGTATTTCCTTCTCGTCAGTTTCCCTGAGGTACCCTGAAGGTATTATTCATTCAGTTTTTACAAAGAAAAAAAGAAGGAATTAAAAACAAACAAACAAACAAACAAACAAACAAACAAAACCAACAAAGGTATGTTAGCATCCAGAGCCTGGCATCTACTTAGGAAAACAGAAACATGACAAGCTTTCCAATGAGAAACTGGAAACTGAAAAGGCAAGAAAGAACCGAGGTGATACAGATACAGCCAGGAACCCGGTCAAGTGGTTATAGGAACTGCTAACAAATGGCTTCCCAGGCTTTGAACCCAGGCTCTCCTGAGGGTGACACTAAGCATCTAGTGCTGGTATCTCTGGAGGATCCAGTGACAGAGTTCTGTGACTGTGAGAAAAACTAGAAACCAGAACAAGGGTCTCAGCCCAGGAAAAGAGCTGCTGTTGAAATGATGCTGAGAATGTCAAACAGGACATAGCATCTGCCTCTCCCCCCTCCATCTGCCACGAGCACCTTATCAGTGTGCCTCAGCGGAGGACCATGTCCAGCAGCCATCTAGTCCAGCAGGGCGCGTAGTTGAAGAATCCCAACCGTAGGCTCATGAAACAGAGTGTGGGGAAGTGGGGTTGGAACAGAGGGGTGGCTTAATCGGCAGACACAGATTGACAGAGCCAGATTTTCAGGTTTGAAAGATGAATTAACCCTGGAGAGAGGAAGAAGGTAGGGGTGGTGGAGAAGGACATATTGTGAATACTGGGGAGAAATGTATGGAAGAAATGATAGAGGAAGACGACTCCCCCAAACCAGGAAGTGACAGGAGAGGATTAAGTTGGCTGATTACCACTCCCCAACATCAAATATTTTGAGCCTCTGAATTGGAAGCTTTCACCTCCAGGTGAAGACTTGGAAGCAAACAACACCTTCTAATTAAGGAGGAACTAAATGTCTCAGGTGGAAATTTTCATCATAAACTGGAGCTGCCACTGACCTTGTATCACTGTGTAAATTCCAAAATTAGTGTATAACTACTATTATATGCAGTCATGTTATGCAGCGATGAGCACTAAAGGCAAGTATGAACACATGTATATTTAGATGATGCAGCCATCAAAAAATGCATTAGTGACTTCAGAGAGTAAATAAATAGACATTTTGTACTATAGTGTTTAATCACTTTCTTTCTTCAGAAATACATTTTCCTCTGAGTATTTCTTCCTCCCATGAAATACCAACAGCATAGGAATACTGTACATGTTTGTATACTACAACCTTCTGAAAGCCACAGTATAATGTCTAAGGTTTTACCTCCCTTGGCTTTCAAGACCATTTTATTAAGCTTAAGAAACCAGTGAATTTACTAGAGTCACAGGAAGATAGCAGAAAGATTACTTATAGGAACATGGGTGACTCAATAGCACTTGTATAACTGAGAATCCCACTTCTGCATGCGTGACAATTCCCAAAAACTATTCCTGGAGCTTCCTAAGACCAAATGTTTATACTTATTCACAACCCATGCTTTATTGTTGCCTCTGTGGCCTCCTCATTATTAGTGATACAACTCTGGTTCTGAGAATTTCTCTAAGGTAAATCTCTGGAAGATGAGCACAGGTGAGAAGAATCTATCCATAAAGGAGGTTTTATTCCATAATTTCCAACAAAGTCAGTGGCTGACTGATGACTTATTGACAGCCAATTTAAAAGGCTTATCTTCAATCCCTCTCAAGGGACACCAACTTTGTGAGGGAATTCACGCTGTAGAGCGCTCCCCTACACCCCAGACAATGAAGACACTAATCTCTAGCCTAGCTTATGTCTTTACTTACCTTTCCTCTCTGCTTCCCTAACTCCTCTTATTTAGCGAGCACATCCTCAACAGATATTTTAGAGGGCATTCGTGGATGTAGGGTGCTGGTGGTAGTGTTCAAACAAGACTAATGATATATAAAAAAGCATAAGGGAATCTGATCATTGGTAAGCTAATAAAAATGAAATCAAATTAAATTAAAAGAGTTAGAACCAGAGGTACCCTGCATAGAAGAATAAAACTCATCCAATAAACCATGGATTATTAAAAGAATCCTAGTTCCAGGAGTGGGCAGAGGAAAGGGATTAGCTGATGTGAGAGATGGATAAAAGGGTAATGCAGCACTAATATGGTTGAAATCCATTATGTATATGTATGAAAAGGTAAAAATGAAGTCCATTAATATACATAATTAATGTGTACTAATAAAAAAGTTTTAAAGGGGGTTCTTTATCTTAGCTCTTGCTTTTGGAAACCAGACTGCCCTAGACAATCTTGTCATGGCTTGTTGATGATGTTTCTGAACAAGCTCCATTTTGAAAGAGGGACAGAGACTATGGAGGAACAAATGAAGTACATTTGTAGCTATCACACTAGGGAGTGTTGGAGAACGCAAAAAGGCTGGATTGGCTGCAGCAGAAGATTCAAGATAAGAAGTGAATTTCAAATAGGTTAGAGTATCCCTAGGGCTGTTTTGGAGAATGGCTACCCGGCCCACTATAGGAAAAGTTGGGTAATTGGGGAGTTTTCTGAAGAAAACAAAACAATTAAATTTAACTTTATAGGCTAACTATGTACCTTCTTGCTCACTTCAGGGTGGTAATTCAGATAGACATATACATGAAATAGACCAAGGGTGATGGAGGCCAGTGCTGAAGATTGGTTCACCTGTGCTCGTCATGGGACTGTAGTGAGTGGGATGCTTGATGTAGTTGGTGAACTTCATGTAGATCCCACACAATGAAGCAGAGTCAAACTAGTGATATGTTTTGGAATTTTATGTTTTCATTAATTGTAATTGGCCTTATTCCATTAAGGCTGCCACACTGTCCTGGATTACAAGCAGTTGAGGAGGTAGCTTCAGAGGCTAACTTTTTCAAGACTTCTTTCTCTTTAGAGAAATGACATCCCCAGAAAGGCAAGGCCCCGAGTTGGTCACGGGTTCTGTTTTTGGGCAAAGGAGCTTCCTGCTGAGTTTCACTCTCTTTTTCTGCAGAAAAATCAATCTGTAGCCTGCAGATTCAGAAAGGCTGCTACATACTTCTCACTAAGGATCCCTGTGGCTAATAGCCTTAAGCACTTGAGGAATGCATCCATTAAAGTGGAAATAAGAATGACTAAAAAACTGTGAATCAAAGACAATGAACCGTTGGAATGTTGAAGGAACAGAAAGATGGGAATGCAACTATTTAAGAGGCAGAAAATGGCACATAGTCAAGTATTTTAAATTATGCCTAGATGCTGATGCAACCATTGTTGCTGGATTCATTTTTTTAAAAAACTGATTCTAACAGTTGTGCTCACCTCATCAAACTAATTTCCCTTTCCCTTCCTTGGATCAGAGTCATAGCTCATCTGGAATGTGGTAACTCTCTCCAAATGACTCTCAGCTTCATGTCTTACTATTCTAACACTGTCCCAGTTTCTTTTCCATTCCACTGCCAGTGAATTTTCTAACATAGTCACCCACTCATTATATAGATATTTGCAACACCGCCCTTGTGGTGGAACTCTAAAACAGTCACTGGACAAATAATAGCATGGTCTCTATCCTTTGAGAGCTCAGAACCTATGATGAGCAGCTATGATGGATATAAGGAGAGTGAGGAAAGGGTGATGTCATTGCCCTGAGGAGGAGGTGTCAGAAGTCTAATGGAGTAAGGGAAGGACACCACTTTCTCTTAGTCCCGAACCTCTTCTCTATCCACCTAGCTTCTATGGAGTCTATAGGCCTCTTCTAAGAGCCTCGCACTTATCATTTAAATTCTGGAATACTTCATAGCATAAACTTAGCCCAATATCTTGAGAAATGCTTGAGCATAGAGTCTGTATGTGCTTGTGGAAACAAGAATAAAGAGACCTACTTAGTTGAATCAAGCATAGGTAGATATTGATAATCACATGATTATTTTTGTATAGTGTACTTGAGAATTTGAAATTACACAAAACTACACTCTAGAGAATTAAATTATCAGATTAATTGATCTTTGCTAATAAGGCCAGTGCCACATCTCCAATTCCTTTATGGCTCAGATAACTTTACAATACTTGAGGAACAATGTTTGTGGCTAAGAAGAACATTGGAGCTAGAGTGCATAAATTAAAATACTGGCTATGTCACTTGCTACCTTTATGACTTTGAGGAAGTTAAGTTACTTTATATTTTATATACTCAATCTCTCCATCTACAAAATGAGTTACTTTATTCTCAGTGTTGTTATAATGGAATAATACTTCTAAAGGGTCCAAAGGGCTTAGGACTATGCCTGAGACACATTAAAGAATTGACTTCTTTGTTGATTCAAAAAACCACAACTTTGATCGTAAAGGGAATAAAGTAATCTAATTAAAGTGTAACCCAGCACGTGTGAAATATTTATAGAGTAGAGTTAAAGTATAGAGGAGAGCTACTCCAAAGGTATCAAATAAACTTGAATCTTCATGTAGTTAGAATTATTTTTAAACTTTAAAATTGGCAATAAAGTTTGTGCTTTTGACTTGAATTTACTTTTTAAGAAACTCAAAATAGTCTCTTTGGTTCTACAGACTTGAGCTTGCTTATCACTGACTAAATATCTAATATGCACATAAAAGTGAATACACACAATATTTGTTTTCCTGGATCTGGGACACCTCACTCAGGAGGATGGTTTTTGTCTAGTTCCATCCATTTACCTGGAAATTTCATGACTTCATTTTTTTTTAAACAGCTGATTTTGTAAATGTTCCACATTTTCTTTACCCATTCTTCTGTTCAGGGACATCTAGCTTGTTTCTAATTTCTGGCTATCATGAATAGAGCAGCAATAAACATGATTGAGCAAGTGTCTCTGTGGTAGGATGAAGCATCCTTTGGATATATGCCCAAGAACGATATATCTGGATCTTGAGGTAAATCGATCCATTGCTTATGGGACTGCAAACTTGTACATCCACTATGGAAATAAGTGTGGTGGTTCTTCAGGAAGATGGCAATTGATCTACCTCAAGGCAAGCTTAAAATACATCAGAGAAGTGGTTTTAACAAGATTCAGGAAGTTTTTCTATAGACCCAAGATGCCATCTGGTGATATTTTTAGCTTTTGGGCTGGTGGAAGCTAGTGGTCTGCTAAGGTAATAGGTTCCATAAGATGTTAGTTCAGACATAGAGGTGGGCACGAATGGCTGTTTCAGAGGACCAAAACTAGCTCAAGATGAAGTAAATTAGCCTCTAGAAAGGCAACATTCTATTCTCTTCACAGTACTGAAATTCTAATCAGCAAACACTTTCTTTTCAGGAGTTTTTATTCACAACTTATTATATTAAAAAATTAAAAGCAAATTCAGATTTCTTTCATTGTCCTCAGTTAGTGATTTTATATTAGCCAATTGGTGAATGAGGAGAAAAATAACTAACGATATACATCAGTATTTATGTTTCCCATGTCTTCTGGGGCCCATTCAGGATAAAGAAGTGGGGTATGGAGCTGGAGAGATGACTCCATGGGTAGCGACATTTGCTGTATGAGCACGAAGACTTGAGTTGAGATCCAAGCTCAAGTAAAAAAAGCCACATGCAGTTGTACACAGTGCAGCCCTAGTGCTGTGTGGGCCAGAAACAAGATTACGGGACTTATTGGTCACTAGTCTAGCTCTGGATTCAATGACTTAAGTCGTTATCGAATGAAATACATAGTGACATTTCAAAGTTCCCCTGCTATGTTTTTGGGGTTTTGTTTGTCTGTTTGTTTTTTCAGCACTCATTTGGTTGGCTTCTAAAATAGAAGAGAATCTCTGAGGTCTTCTTGAAGTCAAGAGGGAAAGGTAGATATTTAGGAGTATAAGGTAAGGGATCAGCAAACTGGACCCGAAAGATAAAAACAACAACAACACCAAAACAAAACAAAACAAAACAAAACAAAACAAAACAAAACAAAACAAAACAAAACAAAACAAAACAAAACAAAACAAAACAAAACAAAACAGACCCTCTTCAGGCTTTGAAGAAATCATGTTCTCAATGTTGATGTGTTCCCTCCCCCAATTCATATCTTGAATGCTAAGTCCCCAGTCATGGTGCTAAGGGTTGAAGCTTTTGGAAGGCAATTAGATCATGAACCTTCTGATAACTCTGGGATTAGTGATCCTATAGCTGATGTCTGAAAGAGCTTGGCTGTCTGCTTATCTCGTGACAGCACATAGATTGATTGAAAGGGGCATCTATTGGGGCAAGTCCTTACCATATACAGAATCAACTGCTTTTCTGATCTTGGACTTCTTGGCCTTCATAACTATGGACAAATAAAACCTTACTGTTTATGAATCAACCAGTTTATAGTATTTTTGGAACAGTATCCCAGGTCACAAAGCCAATCTTAGTCATAATTCTTCATCTCTTACATTGTAGTATATTATCACTTAGAGACAATATGAACTAATTTCTTTCTATAAGACTATGTACTAATAAGACAGTAGATAGGATTGTCCCATGGCCTTAATTTGCTGATAGATGCCAGATCACAGTTCTCACCTCAAAAAAGATGGAACCAGTCTATCCTTGAACCAAATATGATTTACCCCAAATTCTACTTCCCAATGTGGCAACAGTTTCATGAAGTATTCATAGTGATACAACAAGAAAACCATAAAGGAAGACATGTTTCAAATACATTGTTGAAAATGTCAGGTAGATAGGTTACTAAAAAGCAGGGGATCCCATTATAGGTCTCAGATGCTATCTGATGACATTCTTTTTGTTGTTGTTGTTGTTGTTGTTGTTAGTGTGGGTGTTCAGGGGGAGGTAATGATTTGTTAAGTTAATACAATGCAAAAGGCTTCATCTATTTGCCACAACTATTTTAGAATGGACACAGAGGT
Organism: Peromyscus maniculatus bairdii; assembly: GCF_049852395.1. Taxonomy (NCBI): domain Eukaryota; kingdom Metazoa; phylum Chordata; class Mammalia; order Rodentia; family Cricetidae; genus Peromyscus; species Peromyscus maniculatus. The sequence goes on along the minus strand of NC_134866.1, from coordinate 34,759,131 downwards.
AGGCAAGGGATGACTATTAAGGGGGCTAAAGATAGCCCAAGGGACTGGGGAGATGACTCAGAGATTAAGAGTACTTTCAGAGGACCTGGGTTTAGTGTCCAGAACCCACATTGCAGCTTACAATGGTCTTTAACTCTAGTTCCAGGGGATTCAACACCTTTTTCTAGCCTCTGTGGATACTAGGCATGTACACATTCAGACATGCAGGGAAAACACACACACGCACACACACACACACACACACACACACACACACACACACACGCACAAAATAAATAAATGAAAATGCATAACAATGTTAAGAGATAGCCTTATGTAAATTGTAATTTGGCTACAGCCTGAGGTAAATTGTACTTAGGCTATGGACCTGCAACATCCTAATTTCTCAAAAATCATTGGCATTTTCACCAGTTAATTATCATTGTAGAAGTTTCCAGAAAATTTTCATTCAGATGCCTTCGATGCCAACTACATACAAGGGATAACATAAGTATGTATTTAATAGATGAATGAAATAGGCGTGGATTTGGAGGGTTTACACAGTTCCTTTTGGATGATCTCTATTTTCTTTTAACTGTGTGGAGCAGGTGTTGATTTGACTTAGTGCTTGAGATTGTTGATGATGGTTTAATGCCCCTGAGGATTGGGGACAATATCTGAACTCAAGACACAATCCCTATACTTCCTAAGGAATAGTTTACTTGAAAGGGAAATGGAATTCATTAAAAGGAGTAAGTGATTTTTAAGCACATTAACATTTAAGAACCACTGTCTTGTTGGCATGAGAATCTTATATTAAGTACATGAAACAGATATTGATCCCACTTTACTGATGAAGCTATTGGATCTTGAAGAGGTAAGAAGAATTACCCCAAGTCAGTAAGTCATTGAAAGTATGAGATTTCTTAGACAATTTTGTCTGCATTGAAATTCACCTCATCAGTATTCTGTTCCCTTGAACTCAAGAAACAACAGGTGTAAAAGCCATAAATGTTTTAAGTTTTATTAGGTTAATAATTGACACTGTCTGCAAAAAGCTAGAACACCCTTGAAGTACAATGTGAAAATGACAGGTCTGAGGATGGGCTGTTTTGAACCAAGACTTAAGATGTAATATGAACGTTAAGTGGAAGCAGGTCAATATATCTCAACCTGTGAGTGACAGCCCCTTTGGGGGGGGGTGTCGAATGACCCTTTCACAGGGGTCTCATATCAAATATTCTCCATATCAGATTTCTATATTACAATTTGTAATGGTAGTAAAATTGTGGTTATGAAGTAACAACACAATAGGTTTTTTTTATATTTTTATTTTATAATTAACTTAATTTTACATATCAGCCACAGATTCCCCTGTCCTCCCTCCTCTTCTCCCTCCCCCCATTCCCACCAACTGAATCTACCAGGCTGAGCTGAATCCCAGGGGAGATCTTGCCTTGGAACAAAATAGTTTTATGGCTGGGGGTCACTGCAACTTGAAGAACTGTATTAAAGGATTGCAGCATTAAGAAGGTTGAGAATCAATGAGTTAGATGCTATTGAAAGTCACAATACTGGTGGAGGGTTTGGCATAAGAAAGAGCTTCTCTGAAATGTGTTATAGTTTTCTTCTCAGCAGCATACAAAGAAAATAAACCAGCAATACTTTTGGGAGGTCTTTAGTATATTTCACACAATTTCATTCTGATTTATGAATTCAAAATTTAAGTTAGCTTGTATGATGAAAGAGATCCTGATTTTCCTTTTCTTTCTTTTTCCTTTGATTCTTTCTTTGTTTCTTTGTTTGTTTATTTGTTTCTTTCTTTCTTCCCTTCCCTCCTTTCTTCTTTTTGCAGCTGTATTTTATCATATTGTACTTAGCGTATTTAGCTCCATTTTGTATGAAGCTCTATTATTTCACAACATTATGCATTATACCTACCATACTGTAGACCATGTTCCAGGCCAAATGAAGGTCATTTAATTCTGTTTGATTCCAAGTCAGTCATCATCATCAATTTGTACAGGATGGTTGAAGCCATACAAACAAAGCCATGATAACAATCTCCATTTTAAATTCAAGTAATGAGGGCTTAAAGAATGACCCTGGGCTCCTTCTGGAAACTAGACATTTTAGGGATCCTCATCGTCTCCTATTGAGTTGCAAACTTGCTGGCAAACTGGGTCACTTCATGGGCAATGCACAGAAACATAAGGCAACTGTGAGGACTCAAGAGCGGGGGCATGCTAGGGATCATTAGCAGAGTAGTGACCTAGAATAACTTTTCAACACAATGACTCTTTCGAGCTTCTCAAAAAGTAAATAAGTCAAAACCACAAACTTCATTGCCATTTTTTCAAGTTTAAAAATAATTCTAACTACATGCAGATTCAAGTTGATGTGATACCTTTGAAGCAGCCCTCTTCTAGGCTGTTACTCATTCTTTAGAAATATTTGACACATGCTGAATTACACTTTAATTAGATTACTTTATGTGTTCCTGTATCCAAAGCACAATCAGCACTTTATAAGCTATATATGAATTTTTACCACCTAGTTTAAAAATCATGCCCTGGTGTTCTTGCTAGTTTTATGTCAACTTGACCTAGGGTAACATCATTTCGGAAGAGAGGAAGTCAATTTAAAAAATGCCTCTGCCAAATTGGTTTGTGGGCAAGTCTCTGGTACCTTCTTTTAAAATGATGATCTGTGGTGGGAGGGTCCAGCTCACTGTGAGTTTTACCACACCTATGCAGGTGGTCCTGGTTTCTATAAGAAAGCAGGCCAAGGAAGCCACAAGGAGCAAGCCAGTAAGCAGCACCCCTCCATGGCATCTGTATCAGTTCCTGCCTCCCAGTTCCTCCTTTGAGTTTCTGTCCTGACTTCTCTGCATGATGGATTACAAGCTGTAAGAGGAAATAAACTCTTCCCTCACAAATTGATTTGGTCATGGTGTTTTAATCACAGCAATAGAAACCCAACTAAGACACCTGAATTTTGCTCATTGCCTTCTTGTTCTCCATAAAATGGCTTGCAGTGGTTAGGTGTTCATTTAAAACTAGTCAAGAAAACACACAGATGGAAAAATAAACTTATCTATTTAATTTTTTCCTATTGTAATAGATAGGTGCTGTGGGATGTTCTGTATGGCAAATGTGTTGCTCTGATTGGTTAATAAATAAAACACTGATTGGCCAATAGCCAGACAGGAAGTATAGGTGGGACTAAGAGAGAACTGAGGGAACAGGAAGGCAGAAAGAGAGAGACCTGCCAGCCGCCGCCATGACAAGCAAGGTGTAAGATACTGGTAAGCCATGTGGCAACTTATAGATTAATAGAAATGGGTTAATTTAAGATAGAAGAACTAGATAACCAGAACCTGAGCCATTAGGCCAAACAGTTTAAATAATATAGGAGTCTGTGTGTTTATTTTATAAGTGGGCTCCGGGACTGGCGGGATTGGCGGGAGCTGGAGGGAAAACTCTCCAGCTATAGATAGGTTTCCATATTATCTTGCAGATAGTATGCTGAGTACAATGTACACTGAGGTTAATTTCCCTTTTGCATGGAAAATTAAGAATGGACCAGAAACCAAAATTACAGTGTTTATAAAAGGACAACTTTGTGAACCAGAAAGATAATGCCCTCTTTCCTGCCAAGTGCAAGAAAGAATGCTTTCCTCTCAAGTCGTCAGGTTCCATCTGCCAGATGCTACTGCATTACAAGGCACAGATGATTCTACTGTCTTCTCTGCTTCTACTCTACAGGGAATCAAATGTCTGGGATATAACAGGGGGAAAAGCAGAGAGCTCAAATCCTGAGCAAGATCTACCTGTCTGAACACACTGCTTGGCCAATACCCAGCTGATAGGTAAGGGTTAATTACTCTTCTACAAGAGGTAAAAAAAAAAAAAATCTAAAAGCTCCTTAAAGGAACACCTGAAAGTACTACCAGTGTTAGGAGGAAGAGAAAAGCCAGTGGCTGAAAAGTCTCAAGATTCTTTTTGGACTCTGAGGCTGAAGAACATGGATTCTCCCATTCTATAAATATCCAACTTAACATCGGTCTACATACAAGAACAGGCAGCCCATGCTAATGGAGCTGTGAAAATGAGAGGGACTTTTTTGTATGTATATATATATATATACATACATATATATATATTAAGTTAGAAACAAAATGAGACAGATCATAATAAGGGCTTGAAAAGAACAGACCCCACTAAGTTGAAGAAAGGAATGTAGAAGATTTTAACTATGAGAATCGAGCATCTCATCACCTGTGTCTGGAATGGGGCTGCTCTCTAGGGTAACTGCTTCTGGGGTGGGATGCCTGGACTCCTGGTCTCTGGTATGTGCTTCTCTTATTCTCTTTTGCTATAAATTGGTGAGGAAACACAGTAGCACAGACCAAGGCTAGCCCCATTTTATGTGCTCTAATGGAAGTCATTACTGTAGCATAAACCATGAAGGCTGCTCCAGCCTCAAGGTCAATTAATTAGATATGGCTGTGTCTGCTACCAAGCTACCTGCACATGAACACTTTTTTTTGCACCTGCAGTTTTGCCTGTTATCTGTGTCAAAGGGGCTGAACCCTCTGGGAGTGTTAGGAAGAAGTAGCAATGCTAGGAGATGAAACAGTGCTAGGCAGAGCACCATAGAAGAGGAGGATGCCTCTGAGCAAGTGGCTGAGCCTAGAGCACAGGAAGCAAAGGTGAAGAGTAGTGTGGACTGTGCTAAAGAGGATAAAGTCTTACACACTGCTATCTTTTGAATTGGCAACCCTCATCCTGAAAATGATGGCGTTATAAGGTAGAGACTTGGAAGAGTAATGAGGCTCCAACCTTAGTCTTTTATATGGTGGGACCTAAGGAGCACATGCCTCTCTCGCCATGTGAAGTCACAGTGAGATGATACAGTCTATGAATGAAACAGTGGGACTTTCCCAGACATGAGCTCTCAAAATCATGATCTCTGACTTCTTGCCCACTAAAACTATGAGAAGCAAAATTCTATTGTTTATAAGGCAAATAGTCTATGAAATTTTGTAATACCAACTCAAACAAATGAATTAACATAGCCCTATGTCCATTAATAGAGCAGCTCGTTGAAACAGAAACATAAAAATTAAGCATTTAAAATTGGAATGTGGAGGTGAGCTGAGGCGGCTGGTACTACAACTATGTCCTCAATTTGTTCTATGAATTTTAATAACAATATTTTACTGGTAGTGTACCCCAAAGGTAATAGTTATACTTCATCTGAGCTGTTTGTGGACTCAGAAAGGAGAGATCTGTTCTGAAATAAAATATCTGTACATAGAGCTGAATGAATTTTTTCCTGCCAAAAATAGCTAAAGAGGTGATGTTTTTTTGTTTGTTTTGTTTTTTATATTGTGACATAAAGAAGAAACACAATTTGAAATTTCTCCTCCTCTTGGAAGAAATCAATGAAATATTTTGAATCAGTGGTAATAATTTAAAATTATTTTTAAACTTATAAAATAAAATGAACACATTTGGTTTAATTAGGAGTTGGCAAGTTTTAAAATACGGTCATAACAAATAAGGAAAAGATACTGCCATTTTAATAACTTGTAAGACTATATACTTTACTAGATAATTTGCATATTGCATTACTAAATTAATTATCTTGTATGTCCTAGCTTCTCTACTGGTTAAAATATAAGAGTCTTTAATGATTAGAGAATTGATTTTAGGAATCACTCATTAAACTTTAGAATTTATTAGACTGAACTTCAATTTGCAGCAAGTATTTCTTAACTGGTTTACCTTATCTGTTCTTTTCTTTGATTTTGATTCTAAATTGTATAAAAATGGTTGAGATTTGAAATTAAAATAATTTTATTTTAGTGTAGGTATTTTTTTTAATCTTAATAGAAATCAGAAGTTAGAATGGTTAGAAGCTGCCCACAAGAACATGGTGGTGTTGACTGGTGTTGACTGAGTATCCCCATATTTATGAAAAATTGCATTTTCAAAGAAGTTTTGTTCCCTTAAGTGTGCTAGGTTAGAGCATATGTCTGGGCTTAACGTTCAGAAAACACAGGCATTACACAGATAACAAGGGCTATATAGATTTTACCAATTTTCCAATTTTCACTTGGAAAGCTTAGGGCAAATTGACTGAGATGAAAAAACAGTCACACTGTGAAAAGTAACTTAAAGAACACGAGGCACGTGTTTAAAATGGACACAGCAGTGAGTTCCTGGGCCACATCTAGAATTCAGCTTATTAGGATGCAGATTGGACCAAAGAAAAATCATTGCAAAAGGCAGTTCTCAATGTGTGTATGGGGGACTCACAAATCAGTAACCCTGAAGGAGACACAGTTTGAAAAGTAATTTACGACATCCCTGAGTGTGCTGGAGATGCACAACTCTTAAGACAGACTCAGAAATGGCTGTGAAAAAGCAATAAGAAGGCCATTTGTTTGAGCTGCCTCTGAGAGGGCAGCTCTCCCTGGGCTGACAAAGGACAGCAGCTGGTGAGATCTACCTGCTGTGATACAAAGCTGTCTCAGGGGAAAAGCAGACAGGGTAACCAGATCAACCCTTCAGCAAGGTACAAACCGCTTCCATCCTCCTTGGATGTCTTCATCCCTGGTTTCACGATTTAAAGAGCACGGGGATAATGTCTGCCATCACTAGGTTTCATGTCCAACCAGAATCTAAGAATGTCGTTTTACTTAAGAGATAACATCTTGACAGATGTAATCAAAGACTTTGAAACAAAACAAAACAAAACAAAAAAATCCTAAATTACCTGTGGGCTTCAAATGAAATGCTTAGTATCCTGGCTAACAAAACAATAACACACAGATACAGGAAGGATGCCTATATGAAATTCCAGGCAGAGATGGAAGTTAGACTGTCAGAAATCAGTCCTAGGAGTCACTAGAAGAGGCAAGGATGCCCTCTTCCCTAGAGTCTTCAAAACAAGTGTGGTCCTTTTGATACCTTGGGTTCAGACTTCTAGCCTCCAGACTGGAAGACAATGAATTTATGTACTGTTAAGCCATTAAAGTTTTTAGTAATCTGCTACTGCAGATCTAGAAAACTGATATGAGCAACTCCTTGAACTTGCCCATGACAGTGGCAAGTTCCTACTAGCCACAGCACCTGACTGTATGTAGAAAGACTTCCTTGGATTCATTGACAACACCTCATTTGTCAGGGGAGCAAGATCCAGAAGCAGATAGTCACTGCATGAGAGGCATAAACTTAGTCAAGTGAAAAACTCATTATACACTGTCTCATTTTTAGAAATTGTATGTATGTGGAGAATAGCAGATGGGAAAACATTCAAACATGAGTTGAGTGTCAATTTACCAGCAGATAACTGGCTCCCACAGGGATCTGGCATATATTTTTAAAAAATGCAAGTTATCCTTGATTTTCCAAGTACTAAATAAGAGGGAAAACATAATAATATATGTGCTGCTTTTGTAGCCTAACGTGGTATGTCAGAAAGAATTCATGGCACTAGAGGCTCTCAAGAGATGGCCTTTTGAAAGTAAGGTGCAAAAATTCCAACTGGGTTTTTGTAATTAAGTATGTCAGACAAATGGATGAAATATGCTATGATGGATATTTAATGATGTAAATTCACAAGCTGGTTCCGTTCCCCTGTTGCTAAGGATGAGTTGAGTCTGTAGATTTAAGTACTTTATGTACTAAATACTTTCAGAGCAGTGCCATATCTAAATACGTCAAGTTCAAATTCTGATCTTTACCTACTTAAAGAAGATTCAAATATATATTTCATGGCAACTCTTTGAAAATCTCCCAATTCTATTCTTCTGCTCTCCAGGTTGAGAGTCTATCATTCACTCCCTTCAAGGAACCTTGCCATTCATGCAATTGAGTCACCACTGCCTTAGTTCTAAGGCCAACTCTTTGGTCACTGCTATCTAGCTTCATGCACACTTCCAGTATTTCAAGGTCCCCGGTATGGTCATACTCCTGGGCACTGTCCCATTTCCTTTTGTACTCTTTTCTCAAGGAACATGGAGTGTCATCCTTTTAATACTTTCAGAAAAGGAAATAAGATAGAAAGCTCGGGTAAAAAAGGATCAGAGAAAGATACAGATACAAATGTCTCCACATTAAATATTTTTATTCAACTGCATGCCATCTAATAAATCCATACATCATTTAAAGGAAGTGAACCTTCATGTATAATCAATTAGCTCAATTACTTCAGAGTAAATATTAGCTGTTATATGCTACGGATGTGCGAAGAGAACTAAGATAAAAATCACAGAAAGGATATGGAAACATTGTTAGATTTCCCTATGCCCTGAAAATATGGCGTTCTAGTCAAGTCCATGAATTTTCAAACCTCCTCCTTCATCATATCCTTTCTTTCTACCTCCTTTGGGGATAATGCTTTGCCACCATATCCCCAGATTACTTACTACATAATCAATTCTTTACTGACACTTGTAAATTGTATGTGTCTGTGTGTTGGTCTTTTGCTAGTGAGGACTTCTATCATTACGAACTAGAACATGACTAGATATTATTCTCTGAATGTTGAATGCACCTTGACTACTTGTACATTTCAACTAAAATGATCTATCTACACTTTCCATGCATTTCCAGCTGCTTATAACCAAACAATTGGGCAGATGTGGTTCCAATAAGGAAGGGTACTGACCTAATCCAATGATCCATAACTTTTGACTTCAGTGAGTATTGACATGTGCCCTTTGAGTAAAGAAATGATTGAGGAAATGTCCTTTGTGTGGCTATTGGCCATCCTTATTTACTAGGCTGTCCTACCAATTGAGTGGCTCCCTATAAACGAGTTGCTACTTTTTAGAAGGTGGGCTCAGACAAGAGCAGAATGGAAACAGTGCATTCAGCAAGACCAGAAGAATAAACCTGAATGTAGCTCTTAGGGAAAGACACCCACCCCAGTCCCTATCTAGGAAGCATTTACTTTGTTGTTTTCTTAAGGACTCTGCTTGTCTAGGCTTAAAACAGTCTTCTGTGGACCAAGAATTTCTTTTGTTTGGCTTCCAGCGGTTTCTTTCATACATATGTTTTCCTTTTGAAAAGACTATGACAAAATTGGCTGTGTTTTTTTTTCCCTAGAAACTGAGGCACAGGGAAGCTCTGAAACAGAGAGGTAATGGGAATTGAAAAGCTCCTTTTTGTGAATGTGACAAAATGGAAAGTTAAATTAACTTTGAGACTGGAAAATAATCTTTGGGGCACATTAGAAACTGAAAATTTAAACACAAGTACAAGAAGGTTCTGTCTGATTGCTGACCAAATGGCTTCCTGACATTTACACTATGGGTGTGACTAAATGTCTTATTGGAAACTTGTAAGTTTGACTTAAATTCGATTATCTTCTTTAGCAATGCTTCCTAAGTCGCCCGTCACTCTGTTACTGACTTAAATGGTGGTTACCCAGCCAATAGCACAAACTATTGCTTCTGAAGCACAGATTCTGTGAGTCCCCATGACAGCCGAATCTCCAACTGTGTTCTTTCACCTGAAAAAATAGACACTAATAGGTTGCAAAAGTTTTAGTGTTCTCTGGATGACAGCAAAAAATACAGCTGACACATAATGATAATAGAAATTATTGTTTCTGTTTATAGGGACTACAAAAGTCTAGGAGACTGAGGCTGATTTTATTTATAAAAAATAATAATTAGTAACAGCTAAAGTTGCTGGAAGGAAAATTGAGCACACTTATTTGTTTCCTTTTTAGAAGCTAAGGAGCAGAAACTTCAGGGAAAACTTTTTTTTTTTTTTTTTTTTTTTAAATCGGGACCAGTTAAATGACTTCCCTCCTTTTTCTATGAGCCAGAAATCAAGGTGAAGCTATTTTGGATATTTTATCCTTTCAAAGAAGCAGGCATTCCATTCCCGACTAAGAGCCTTCAGACTCCACAGCTTTGCAGAAAGGATTAGCTTAAAAGAAAACACTATTATCTAGCCTTGCAGAGACTTTCTGCTTTGCTTCAAGTTATGTTTTTTTTTTTTAATTTTTTTTCCGTCCCAAAAGTAAACACAAAAGGCATAAAGGCAGATAGTTAGAAGGTCAAATGAATTATTAAAAGTAGAATAGATCAACCTTTTCCATTTGTAGTATAGTTAAGTGATTCGACATTGAATGGGAGTTTTGGCAGAGATGAGTTATCAGGAAGATGGGATGCAATGGGACATGTTATGGAGGAAGCTGTTCTGGTTCAGACAAAACTTCCCTGATGAGACAGAATAAAAGAAGAGAAGAAGGAAGGCGGAAGGAGGAGGAAGAGAAATACACGATGAGCATGAACCAAGGTCTCTAAGAGAGAGAGATCTGTCACTATGCACGCAGACAAACTAATACAGAAAACCTACTTAGGGAGTAAGGGTGAGAGAAATGAGTAAAAGGTTGAGAGGTAAGTTGACTTTGAAGGGACTTTGAAAACATTCTAAGCATCTTAAACCTTGCTTCATTGTAATGGAAAATGGCTGAAGGATTTTGCATGTGAAAATTTTGATCAAATTTGCCTATTGAAAAGATCATTCTAATTTAATAATTGGTACCATCAGTGATCAAAAGTGGATGCTGTGATGGTTTTATTTTTTAATTCAGCTAGATTATGGTCAAACATAAGTGCAGAAATTGAAGAAAATTGAAGATATAATACTTGAAATAGTACAAGTTTACAAGTCCAGGTTGCTTTTTGAATTTGTTAGCACGTTGGCAACTTGATACAAGCCAGGGTCATCTGAAAAGAAGAAACCTAGGCTGAGAAAATGCTCTCTTCTGTAGACTGGCCTATAGGCAAGTCTATGGGACATTCTCTTGATTGACAACTGGTGTAGACCCAGCCCACTGTGTATGGTATCACCTCTGGGCAGGTGTTTTTTGAATTATATAAGAAATTAGGTTGAGCAAGTCACAGAGAGCAAGACAATAAACAGTGTCTCTCTCTACAGTCTTTGTTCCAGTTCCTGGCCTGGCTGAGTTCCTGTCTTGGTTTCCTTCATGAAGAACTATAAGCTGAAAGATAAACTCTTTCTTCCACTTCCCTCCCACAAATAAATAATACAGTTCAGGTAAATTATCTTCCACAATATTAATGAATCTCATTCAGTGCGTTAAAGGGTTTAGGAGCAATGATTGATGTTTCTCAAAGAGGGAATTTTTAAGATTGCAACAGAAAAATGCTTTCGTTCTCAGCATACTGTCTTTCAGAAACTGGAGTCAAGATCACAATATCACCTAAATTTTAAACTGCTGGATAGTCCTACAGCTTTCAAACTTGCTATCATCCATGGACTTGTCAACTATTTCCTTAAAAATTTGTGCACCCACACCCCATCATTTCCTTCAGATACCCAAATCTGCAGAAGCTCAAGTCCCTTATATAAAATAGTTTCTTATTTGCATATATGCCACACACATTCTTCTGTATATTTTTAATTGCTTCTAGATAATTGCTTATAAGTGCTATGTAAATAGTTGCTATATTGTTTAAAGAACAAGAAAAATCTAGACATATTCAGTGCAGATTAAACTTTTCTAAACATTTGTTACCTGAGATAGTTTCAGAATCCATAAATAGAGATGACTGACTGTATACAAACAATTTACTTTCAAATAGAAAAAAATAGAAATATCAGAATATAGAGTATACAAACATTTATGTGTGATGTAGTAAAGCAAATGCCATTCTTATAGGACCTGAGTACAAAGTAAATGCATATACATCATAAAACAATTTTGAAGATTTTCATAATTAAAAGTAATAGAGAAGATGAATACTGTAGAATAAAGAGAAATTATGAAAGCAAGAGTGAAAATGGGTAAGCTGATCACATATTATTGCACGTGTTGCTGGAGAGCTTCTCTCCAGGTTCCACCAAGTTCTGCAGTCCCACAATCCACATATAAAATAATCACTCAGATGCTTATATTACTTATAAAGTGTATGGCCATGGCAGGCTTCTTGCTAACTGTTCTTATATCTTTAATTAACCCATTTCTATAAATCTATACCTTGCCATGTCACTTGTGGCTTACCGGCGTCTTTACATGCTTCTTATCCTGGTGGTGGCTGACAGTGTCTCCCCCTCCTTCTTCCTGTTTCCTCAATTCTCCTCTCTCCTTGTCCCGCCTATACTTCCTGCCTGGTCACTGGCCAGTGTTTTATTTATATAGAGCGATATCCACAGCACACATGATCAGGGAAGACCTAATGATGTACAAACTCTGAGTGTATAGTTAGTGAGTTCAACATTGGACAGGAGTTCTGAGGGTGCTCAGTTATCTTGAGGAATAAAAGTGTGAGCGGATAACCCAATATTAAAGAAGAAAGAAGAGCAAAGATACAGTCAAGATTCTTACTTTAGCATTTAGAATTGTGGTCAGACCATTAATTAAAGCAAAGTAGAACGATCATATTTTAGAAGAAAATGTATATGAATAGGCTGAGGTAGGAGTGTCTTATGAATCATCAAGTCAGAGGCATCAGGTTGGCAGTTACGTAGAGAGCTCAGGTAGAAATGATTTCAGAGCTGGCCAATAAAGTAATTAAAGCTTTCAGAGCATAAAAATGTCAAGAAAGAATTTAATAAGGATAAAGCCCTGCAACACTAATACTTTTGATGCATGGGCAGAACAGGGGAGTTATGTAAGAAGACTTAGCAGAGAGTTGGAGAAGAATGGAGAGAATAGCAATAAGGAAGTCGAAGGGAGGGCATTTTAGAAAATGCAATAGTGAAGAGTTTCATGTGCACTTGAAATACCAAGCATGGTAGAAGTGAAGAAAAGGAAATACAGACCTATAACAACCCCCTTTGGGTGTATTGTGAGATCATCTCCACATATGACTGGGTGATGAGGTTCTGGTATAATGAGTGACTTAATCCTACAATGGAATCAATATTATGGCAGTACTAGGAGGTGGGCTGAATTGGAGCAAGGGAGTTACTGGGAATTAGTTTCTAGGGACTATATCTTGTCCTGGCCTCTTCCTATAGCCTTGTGGTCTGCTTTGTCTTCACTAAGAAGTGAATATGCTTCTCTGTCACTTGTCCCTCCCACCATGATGCTCTATTGGAGCTCATGGGAACAGGTGGCCATGGATGGGACCCTCTGAAATCACAAGTCAAAATAAAGCTTCCCTTCTTAAATTGTTCCTGTCAGGAATGTGACTACAGCAATATAAAAGTAACTGTGTGGATTGGAGAGGCTAAGTGCCTATGTGTAGACACAGAAGGCTGAGAGCAAGTCAGGAACAGGGAACAATGGGTAACTCCTTTAAGGGATAGCACTGTGAGAAAAGAGACACAGGCTGGGACTGGGAAGAAATTATAGACAGGAAGAGATTCATTCTTTAATGTGATAGATATTTGAAATACACACACACACACACACACACACACACACACACACACACACACACACATATATTCATATTATAGGGAGACACAGTTCCAGAGGAGGATAGTATAAGATTTCTAGGCACACTAGTGGTCTTGAGATGTGAAGTAGAGACATGGAAAAGAGACCATTCTCTGTGGCACAGAAGAAGTAGAAAGCAATTACAGAATCATGTTTGTTATGTGAGTCTTAGAGCAGAAAAAGGCTTTTTTTGTTTGTTTGTTCTTTGTTTTTTGAGACAGGGCTTCTCCGTGTAGTTTTGGTTCCTGTCCTGGATCTTGCTCTGCAGACCAGGTTGGCCTCGAACTCACAGAGATTCTCCTAGTTCTGCCTCCCGAGTGCTGGGATTAAAGGCATGCACCACCACCCGGTGAGAAAGGCTTTTGACTGATGATGTGTTGCTCACTTTTCTTGTTGCTGTGATGAATACCTGACAAAATAACTCAGGGAAGAAAAAAATTAGTTTTGCCTCACACTTTTGGGTACAGCCCATAAGCAAAAGGAGGCATGGTGAAAAGTGACTCCAGCTTTGATGGCAGGAGCATGAAGCAGATGGTCATGTTGCATCTGCATTCAGGAATGAGAGACACGGGGAGGGAGATTGGGGATCAGTTCACTTTCTTCCTTTTATTTAGTCCAGGACCCCAGCCCAAGAGACTGCACTGCCTACAGCCATGGTAGGTCTTCCCACCTCAGATAAACCTCTCTGGAAAGGCCCTCACAGACATGCTCAGGTGTATGTCTCTTTGGTGACTCCAAATCCCATCTACTTGGCAATCAACCATCACAAATGGCTTTACTGTCTCTAGCCCACTATAGGAGGCAAGGAAATTTCCTAAGACGAATGGAGAAATTCGAAGAAGTCAGGGTTTATGCTGAGCATGAAAAGTGTGACATAATCAGTGAGTGCAGAAGGGAGAATGAGCTGATTAGAAGAATAGGAGGATTTTTGAACCGTGATAAAAATCTAATGAGATGGGAGACCACAAGTCCCATCACCATTTTGCTCTTGAATGGCTTGATTCCACTTGTGTGGGTGAGGTGCAGAGACAGCAGATGGTAGGGTTCAACCTAGCGTGAGGTTCTTCACAGCAGGGGACATGGTACAGAGTTGAGGGCCTTGGAAAAGGTGGGGAGGTCCAGGATTCTAAGCCTGAAAGGGAAGGGTTTGGGGACAGAAGGAGGCTATTAAATAGTGAGAAAATAGAAGCAGATGGGAAAGTGAGATGCTGAATAATTGTAAAAAGAGAAAATCGGAGCCAAAGAGAGTGACTATGGATAATTAACTATGTTATGCTTCATGTTTTTATTGGTGAAATGGGGTTATGGACTGAAGGATTTCCAAGGTTCCTTCTGGTTCTAGACATTTATATTGCTTAGTGCCTAGAGGCAGTGAACGGGGCTGGAAGAAGGATCCAGGTAGGTGTCAAGAGTATACAAAGACCACAGAGAACAGTAAGTACAAGGTCAGGAATGGTGTCTTTGAGCAGACAGTGCTCCTGGGTCATCACCTACACAGAGCTGAAATGAATGACAGGAACCCAGTGAAAGCTAGCCTAAGCCCCGAGGTGCTGCTAGGTACCAATTGCATCTGAGCATGACAAGAAAATAGAGAAATCACACTTCTTTTGAATTTTTACCAACGGCTGGTCTTTTCAACTGGTCAAAGATTTAGTGACTTTGTAGATTTGTTTCTACTGTTGGTTAAATTAAAAAGTCTTTCCTTTTAGCACTGTACCTATATGAAACTTTAGGAAAAGGCTTTGACACGCTTAGATTTTCATTTCTTATTTCTTTGATGACTTTGCCTAATATAAAGATATTAGAAAGAATACATACATACAAAAAACAGTGAAAACAGATACTAGGGGCTAAGACATGAAAGGAAGCCAATGCAGAGGAAAGGATAAAGAGACTGGGAGAAGATGATTCATATATATATATATATATATATATATATATATATATATATATATATATAATGCATATGTATGTGTATATGCTTAATGTATATGTATATATATCTTGGAATTTTAATCATTTTATGTGCCACCAAGTACTTTGTTATGGTTATCTTTGTAAACTTGACACAACCTAGAACCATCTCCGAGTCTCACAGAGAAATTGTATAGATCATGTTGGTCTGTTAACATGCCTGTGGTGAATTGTCTTGGTTGTTGATTGATGTAGGGAGACCCAGCCCATTGTGGACAGCCCCCTTCCTTAGGCAGGGGTTCCTGAACAGTTTAAGGGAGGAGAAAGCTAGCTGAGAACAATTAATCAGGCAATGAATGATAAACTTATTATGGATTTGATATGACTATTTGCTTGAGATATCACCTTTACCTCCCCCAAACGAAGGGCTCTAACTCTGAATTGTAGCCCAAATGAACCCTTTTCTCTCCCGTTGCTTTCTGTCAGGATATTTTATCACAACGGAAGTAGAACTGGAGAACATATTAACATCATGGTGCAGACATCACCATCACCTTTATAGAACACTTTTATCTTCTTGAAGTGAAAATTTACCTAATAAACAATGATTCCTTTTGTCTCTAATTTAAAGATAAGGCTGATAAGGCTTAAAGAAAGTAGAAGCGTATTTTCCAGGGACAAAGGGAAGTGTTTAACTTGAACTCAATACAGATCTTCAGGCAGGAATTCTACTCTATGCCTTAAGTTACTGGACCCACTGAAGAAGGATTTTACTGGGATTATAAAACAGTCTGTAATGTGGCATCCCTTCTAGAAAGCTGATGTATTATGTTTGCAGGCATGACTAGTGAATTCTCTGTTCTACCGTCTTCCTCACACTGGATCAGTGCTTTGGCATTTATGATTTCTCTTTCATTTGTCAAAGAGTAATCATTGACACTTGAAAACCACTGGAAACTTTGCTAAATTATCTTTGGCCTAGAACTTCTACAGGGCAATCTAATAAAGTGTATCAATAGTATAGTATAGTTAATCCTAACTATAACTACTCCAATTAATTATCATAACATGACTTCAGCATCTTTATCATAATCCTCAACATGATCTTCAGGGCTTAACTACCCTTTTATTTCTGATTGAACAGAGGAAACTTGTGGAAAATTGTCCTTCTCTCCTGTGATTTTATTTTACTTTTGCCTTTTCAGCCTTTCTACGTTCCTTCTCTTAATGCCTTTCTGTAAAGTCAAACTTACCTGCAGACTAAACATTCATCACTTGACACTTTAATATGTTGCTTGGATACAGATGTTAGGAAATATAGGAGCACAATTTATACCTCATTCTGTTGCTAAGGAAACTGGGGAAGCTTTAGGAATTTTCCTTTGGGAATCAGAACCAATAACTGGAAAAAAATGTATTAAGAGTTTTTAGAAGAAGAAAAACTTAAAAGACATGGACTAATTATATTTCTGCAGTGAGATGTTAATATTTATAAGCATCTGTAGTCTCCTGCTTGTGGGATAAATATTGCTTTAGGCGTCTTTTTCAGTAAGTTGATCACATTACAGGGCGCGTGGGGGTGGCCAGCATATTGAAATATAAACACAGGCTACACTTGTAACGCATTTCTTATGGCACGCTATAAATAAATTCTTTAGTGCTTTAAGGGAGAGCACGTAAAAGGATTTAATTCTACAAACCTTCCTTCATTTCATCATCAGAGCATGGGACTTGCGGGGGGGGGGGCGCGGGATCTTTGTTCGTGTGAACTCTACTGGAAAAATCATCTCCGGAAAAACACGGGAAGTGAACTTGCACAATCTATTTTGTTTCTCCAACTACAAGAAAACATTATACCTGTCTGAGATTTCCTTAAAACTACACCCTGACAGGCATATTAACATTATGGAGGCTAACAGGGTGAGTGGCAAGTTTAATTCAGCAAGAAGAACTCTGCCTGCCTAGACTAGCTGACTGAACTTTGTAACAGGAATATATCATTGTGTGCTGAAACATAGGAGTGCAAATGTTCTCTTCAGACGTTGTCTTTAACAAAGCTCAGTGTTCTTGTTATAGCTCATCGTCTTCTAAAAACTGCTGCAGCCTAGCTGTAGGAAGTACCTTGTCTCTTACCTCTGTACACAGAGCCCAAACAGTGCTAAAAAGGGAAATGGAACATATGGTAATAGATTCTCTGAAGCTTTGATGCTGGGTTGTAATCAGCAACCAGAGTGAGAGCGGCAATGGCAACCATGAACTCTCCCCCAAGGGCCTCATTAACTTGGCCAATTGTGCTACTGTAAAGGAAAACAGTACCGCCTACTTGAGAGAGGAAATCAGGGTGAACCCTAGGTTTCCTTAGCTGGAAGAATTTTAAACTGGAAAGAAAAACTGTACAAAAAAAAGCTGGAATGAAAAGAATTGAACAGGGACCCCCATTCCCAAAAGTATCTTTTATAAAAATATATTTTTAAAAAAATTTTATTTGTGGATCTTTGCCTGCATGTATGCCTGTGCACCCTGTGCATGCAGTATCCTTGGAGGCCCTAAGAAGGTGTGAGATCCTCTGGAACTGGAGTTACAGAAGTTTGACACAGTGTGGGTGATGGGAACCAAACCCTGGTCCACTACAAATAGCAATAAGTGGTCTGGAAAGCTGAGCCACCTCTCTAGGGCCACAAAACATCTTTGTTTGTTTGGAAATAATACTGTAGGGTTTTTGAATGTTGATTTAGATTGAATGTTGCAAGTAGAGTATTGGCCATATAGGACCTGAAGATTCTTTGTCTAGTCCTCCCCATGGACAATGAGGTGGTGGGAGGCCATTCTTTGCTCAAGTTTTCCATGATGGGAATGAGGATTACACTTGAATTTTGAAAGTTTGTCTGGATTTCATGTTCTGAAGGATCACCTACAATCCTCCTATTCCTTCATGAAAAGGCAATGGTTTGCAGATATTTTTTTAAATTTATTTCATTTTGTGAGATTATAATATAATTACATCATTTCTCCTTCCCTTTTCTTATTCCTAATTCTCTCATATACTCATCCTTGCTTTCTTTCAAATTCATGGCCTCTTTGGTTTTTTTATTTTTTTATTTTTCCGGTTATTGCTTTACACAGACAGACAGATGGACATACCTACACACACACAAATTATAACCTGCTCAGTTTATATAATGTTAATTGTATGTCTGTTTTCAGTGCTGGTTATTTGCTATTGGACAGCCAATTAGTGTGCTCCTCCCTGAGGAAGACTGTTTCTCCTGCTCTCAGCATTCTTTAGTTGCCTGTAGTTCTTTGTGTTTAAGGACTGAAGCCTTTTGGGCTCCTCCGCTGACATCACATCAATATTATCATGTCTGTTGTCCTTTTTCAACTCAAGTTGAGGTAGTTGTGTTGGTGAGACTTCATGGGTGTAGCTTCTGACGTACTAGGAGACACAGTCTTACAGCAAGCACCTTGTTCCTCTGACTCTCACAATCTCTCTACCTCTGATGAAGCAGCCTGCTTCCATCTTATAGTAAAGACAAACTAGACTCAATCTGTTTCTCAAAGATTGGGCTATGCTCCACCTGTGACCTTAACTTCAAATGGTTTTGTACTTCCTGTTCCAGGAGTCAGCAACCATGTCTTTGTTTCAAAGGGTTGTTATGACTACCTGTTGTTATGATTGTCTTGTTATGACCACTTGCAATCATGTCTTTGTTTCAGGATGTCATTATCACTAACGTGTTATGATTATATTCTGCTCCTATAACCCCACCTATTTTGCCTGTCAAATGCCTCATTTGGAAACTCCTCACCCTTGAGCTATAAAAACATTGTCTTCCTCATATTCAATGCTGACCTCTTGAACTCTGCCTTGGGGCAGTCAGCCTGCACTCACGAATAAAAGAGCCTGCTTTAATTAATTGCTTCCTTTAATTTATTTGGCCATGATGATTTGGGTTGCTGGTCTTCTCAAATCTTTGGGATTAACACTCCCTCTTCCTTCTTAAAGGTCTCTGAACTTTAGGTACAAGAGTTGTATTGTAGATGTATCCTTTGAGACTGGGCTCCACAACTTTACATTTTTATTGGTTGTGGTAATGTAGACTATTCTTTTTTCAAATCCAAGAGTGATTTTATGAACACTACCGAGACAGTGTTCTTCTGTGATACCCTAACTGAAATAAGTTATGAAAATACTGAATATTGTATAGTATTCTCATTTTTGCCAGTTATTTTATACACAAGAGCCTCTATCTACCTGTATTCATTATTATTTATTTATTTGTATTTTCAGCTTAAAAAATCATTTTTATAACTACATCTAATCTCTCTGCCATCTTGAAAGCTGCTTCATTTTACAGTTTTCCTTTGATAATATCAGTTATTATTAATAGGCAGTTGCTATTTATTCTGAACGCACTTTACACTTTAAATATTTCATTGCAATTAGTTACCCAAAGTATTTGACTTGTTCTGACCTTTCCATCCTTTTCCATTGCTCAATATGTTTGTCTTAATGCCACTAATTCATTGCTTTCATTAAAATATCTTTATGGTGTTTTACATTACTGTTTTTGCTATATAAACTTGGGGTATTTGTAGTTTTGGGTCAATTAAAGGGCTGTGTTTTCAATTTCCATTAAAAATAACATTGAAATTTTTAGAGATATACTAAATCTATAGATTGCTTTGGGAATTTTCACAAGATTAAATCTTCTAATCTGTGAACATCAGATATCTATTTGTATTTTAATCTTTTTGTCTATAAGTTTTTAAAAAATCATTTTCAGAGTATGGCTTTTTTAGTCCTTCATATAATTCAATTTTATTTTTGTTGTAACTTGATGACTTTCTTAATTTTCTTTCTGGATAGTTCATTATTAATATAAATGCTATTGAACTTTGTATGTTGATACAGTATCTTGCAACTTTACTGAGTCAACTTATTCATCTTATCATCTTTACAGTGGAATGTTTAAGGTTTTTTGTATATAAGATAATTAATGGTTAACTAGCTTTGACCAAGATATTAAGAGCACATAACAGGGAAAAGAAAGTCTCTTCAACAAATGATGTAGGGAAAATAGGATTTCAACATGCAACAGAATAAAATTCAATTATTATCTCATACCACAGGTAAAAAGAAACTAAAAGTAAATTAAAGATTTACATGTAAACCTTTAAACTGCAACACATCTAAAAGAAGAAAATTGTATACTATTGGTATATAATTGTGCAATGATTTTAAAAAATACAACCCTACCCCTAAAAAGAAGCAAAAATAGACACAGAGGACTTCATCAAACTAACACAAACAAACAAATCCCAAATTAAAATAAGAAATAATTGACAGAGTGAAAAGACAATTCCTAGAATATGAGGAAATGTTTACATACTATGGTAGTTTGAATGTGAAATGTCTCCCATTAGCTCCTGTATTTCAACACTAGGTCCCTAACTGGTGACACTGTTTGGGAAGGCTATAAAACCTTTAGGAGGTGGAGCCTTGATGGAGGAAGTACATCACTGGAGGTGGACCTTGAGGTTTTATAGTCCAGCCCCATGTCCTATTCCTGTTCCCTTTGCTGTGTCTTTACTACTACAACAGACTGTATTCTCCCTAGGAATTGTAACCCAAATAAATATTTTCATCCTTAAGTCACTTTCATTGGGCTATTTTATCAAGCAATAGAAAAGTAACTAAGACACATCTATACATTTCATAAGGAGTTAAAAATCCAAATATGTAAAGAAAACAAATGCATTGATGAAAAAAAAACAAATAAAAATAAAGTAAGTTAATTTAAAAATAAGAAAAGGAACTGTGGTGATATTGTGTTCCTCAAAATATTGTGCACCCTAATAAACTTATCTGAGGTCAGAGAACAGAATAGCTACTAGATATAGAAGCCAGAAAATGGTGGCACACATGCCTTTAATCCTAGCATTACAGAGGCAGAGATCCCTCTGGATCTCTATGAGTTCAGAGCCACACTGGAAGCAGCTAGGCCTGGTAACAAAAGCCTTTAATCCCAAGAAGTGATGGCTGGAAGCAGAAATGTGTTTAAGGCATGATGATGAGGAACTAGATCCTGGTTAAGCTTTTAGGCTTTTGAGCAGCAGTTCAGCTGAGATTCATTCTGGATGAGGATTCAGAGGCTTCCAGTCTGAGGAAACAGGATCAGCTGAGGAACTGGCAAGGTGAGGTGGCTGTGGCTTGTTCTGCTTCTCTGATCTTCCAGCATTCACCCTAATACCTGGCTCCCAGGTTTGATTTTATTAATAAGACCTTTTAAGATTCGTGCTACAAGGAGCCGAACAGATATTTCTTAAATGAAGACATACAAACAGTTAACAATTACTTGAAAATGCTACATGAAAAAAATGCTAAGCTTCCTTAGTCTTTGGGGAAATGAGGATTAAATTCATAATTAGATATCATGTCACACCTATTAGAACAGCTTTCATTAGAAAGGCAAAAGATAAAAGAATATTTACTGACAAATACTCAGAAGGAAAGAAATGCTTGTTTCCTGTTGATGACACTGTAAATCAGCACAACCATTATGAAAACAGTATAGAGGGTTATCAAAAATTATATAGCAAAGCCGGGCAGTGGTGGCACACACCTTTAATCCCAGCACTTGGGAGGCAGAGCCAGGTGGATCTCTGTGAGTTCAAGGCCAGCCTGGAAAACCAAGTGAGTTCCAGGGAAGGCACAAAGCTACACGGAGAAACCCTGTCTCAAAAAACCAAATATATATATATATATATATATATATATATATATATATATATATACCAGTACCATATACTCTAATAATTATATTTCTAATATGCATCTAAAAGTTGTAGTCAATATGTTGAGAGTATGTCTGTGACATGTATATTCATTCCAATATCTTTATAATAGTTAATCAGCATGTGTCCATCATTGAAAGACTATATAAAACAGAATGTAACATGCATCAATAATGTTTTGAACCTAAACAGACAAGAAAATCCTGATATCTACTTGAACAAGAGGATACTGTGTTAAATAATGTAAGCCAGGCACAGAAATCTATATGTGGATTCTAAGAACAATTGGATTCATAGAACTTAGTAGTTCTACTCATGGTTGGCCTCAGTAGAAAACCAGGTACAGTTGTGCTCATCTCTAATAGTATTACCGTGGAGGTTAAAGTGGGAAGAAGGGAGTTCCAGGCCACTTGATTATTACTCAGTGATACTTTCTCAAAAGGATAATGATAAGAAGAAGAAGGAGAAGGAGGAGGAGGAGGAGGGGAAAAGGAAATTGAAGGGGAAGAGGAAGAAGAAGAAGAAGAGGAAGAAGAAGAAGAGGAAGAAGAAGAAGAAGAAGGA
The DNA here is from genome assembly GCF_049852395.1 of Peromyscus maniculatus bairdii. NCBI lineage: Eukaryota > Metazoa > Chordata > Mammalia > Rodentia > Cricetidae > Peromyscus > Peromyscus maniculatus. The sequence continues at coordinate 34,736,439 of NC_134866.1, read as the reverse complement.
GGAGGAGGAGGAGGAGGAGGAGGAGGAGGAGGAGGAGGAGGAGGAGGAGGAGGAGGACAAGGACAAGAAGAACAAGAACAAGAACAAAAAGAAGCAGCCACATCAGCAGCATCACCATCACCTCCACCAGCACCAGCACCATCAGCACCAGAACCACCTGGGAGTGAAAAGTTGGGAGTGTAAAATTTTGGGTTGTATTGTGTGACTCTAGGCAACTGTACCTGCCATTGAAGCTAGCCACCAAACTTTAACATACTCTGGCCTAGAACTGTGGCCTTTGACTTCCCATTGGCCATGTCAGGTTGAAAGAGCCCTGGGTTGGATGAACAATCTCCACCCACAGGGATTATATTTTCATTTAGGATAAATATGTAGAGATTCCGAGACTCCAAATGTCTGAGGACACAGTATTTTTTTTTTCACCTGCACGGTTTCATCATTTATGTCTTCTGTGAACTATGACTCAAACTTCAAAGCAGAAATGCACTAGCACAGTGTCCAGATTTCTATCATTCCACCTCGCCCCCAGTAGGAACTTCAGTTTAGCATAAACCTTGTGTCATTTGCCATTGAATGAGTCCAGATGGACTCCTTTGTCTGTCCTTCCCTACTCCCATTGTCTTTTAGTCACTTTTGTACTTCATGACTTACATGCTGGGTTCAGCCTCTTCTACTTCATAAAAATCGCATCCTTATATCAGGTTCAGCAAAGCCACTAGAGGCCCCATGCCAGTTCAGAGGTCCCTGCTGAATCATGCTTTTTAAAAAATTTCTTGTAAACACATCTGATGAGCGATATCATTCTGTATGCTGTGAATGTGTTGCTCTGATTGGTTGATAAATAAAGCTGTTTGGCCAATGATGAGGCAGGAAAAGGTTAGGTGGAACATTCCAACAAGAGAGAGAAAGGAGAAAGGCAGAACAGAGGAGATGCTGCTAGCCACTGCCATAAGAAGCAAGATGTAAAGTACCAGTAAGCCACAAGCCACATGGCAAAGTATAGATTTATAAGAGTGGTTAATTTAATATATAAGAACTAGCTAGCAAGAAGCCTGCCATGGCCATAGTTTAAATATAATATAACCCTCCGTGTGTTTATTTGGGACCAAGCTGCTGCGGGCTGCAGGTGGGAGAGATCCCGCCGGACTGGAGAAAACTTCTGGCTACACACATCCCTATCTGGACAAGTGACATGGACATCAAACATCACCACTCATCCCCAATTCCTCACACACATAGTCAGGTTCCTACCTCTTTTGTCTTGCAGTTTCTGATATTCATAAGAACCTCAGTCAGTGATGACCAAGGGTCACTAGTGGTTCATATGAGCCAGTCTATCAGAAACTAATTTCCCTCATACTGTCTATGTGGCCTTTGTTTCAAGGAGAGATAGGTAACTATTTAACTTTATCTGTTTCTAGAGCACACAGATTGGTTCTGTTGACTACCATGTTCCACAGTCTCTTGAGCCAGGCTCTTATTTCCTTGTCATAAGGTGAAAGGTTGCTTACAGAAGCATGGGTGACTCAAACATAGGTACACCACTAAAAAGCCCCCCAGAATAAGGAGGTACTAATGAAATTTGCATCAAAGAATATCCTTGTATAACGTGCATGCAACGCAGTGAATGGGAGAGTTCCTTCTCCTAGTATTTATTTATTTATTTATTCCTATGTAGCTTACTGGAGGGACCCTGTGAATCTTTTAAGTTTCAGGAGCTTCCTGAGTTTTGTAAGATTTATTTATTTTCTAAGTTTTATGAACATTGTTCCTACCTTCAAGGGGAAATGTGGATGCTTTAGTTTGGAAAATATAGCCCCACAACAAATAGTCAGTCAGGAATAACTTATTTTTAAAACTTATATACAGTAGAGTAACTATATTGCTATAGTTAATAGCAATGCATTATATATACCCAAATGCATAACAGTGCAACTTTAAAATATTTCAAGGCAAAAATGGTAGGCAAGCAAAGTCATGATGAATTAACTAGTCTAACTCATTCATTCTATATCATATATGTACACATTAAACATGACATTGTTTCCTATAATTGTATTGAACCACTTGCCAACTTAAAATGGCATGAACTGAAATCTAAGTCTTTGGTGCATTGCTATTCACATTTTATAAATGAGGAAACTGGAACTACTTGAAGCTCCAAGTCACAGAACACCCTAGAATAGATTCTTAAGTATCTTTCTAACTTTGAAATTTGTGGTCCCTATATCATATCATGATTATCTGTGTTTGCCTGGCTACCAGACTACTCCAAGATCTTAGAAAACTGTATCATAAATCACCCAGTGATGTTCCTTTCAAAGCTATAAAGCGATAGAGAAAGTATGGCAAATATTGAAAATATTGGCAAGCATAATACTGGCAGCTGATTGGTTAGGACGTACAAAACAGTGGTTGGGAAGCCAAGGGATGTGCATTCTACCCTTATTTCAGTGATTGAAAAGTGTAACATTGTGAGAAAATCATGAACCAGTGTGTTCCCCTAACCCCTGCAAAAATCCATTGAATTTTTTTTTTTTTACAATTTTTCTGACTACTTTTGAGGAGGAGTAAACAGTATATATTTAATTTTATCATGGAAAAGGTGAGGTTTGCATTAGATGCTTGATTTTGCGATGCTACTTGAAGCTTCTTGGCATTCCCTAACCACCCAGGTGTGTGTAATGGATATCCATCTCTAAATGACAATGGAGTTTCTCTGGTAGATTGCAGGCTGAATAGAGGGAGGGCCACAGGAATCAATGATGGAGGCAGATTCGGTACCCTAACCAAGATCCCAAGAACTTTCTATGGCAGTATCATAGAATTAACAGATTGTATGAATCCATAAAAACATATGAAGGGAAATCTGTAAACTAACTAAAATCTTTTTTCCCTTGCAGTTCGTGCTTGAATTCAGCTGCACAACAAAGTCCCATACACATATTCTGCTTTATTCTCTTCCCCACGAGGAGGTGATTATTACTGCTGATTATAGGAACAACCACTCTTGCTGATATAGAGAACTGATGAGCACAGGCCTTCATGTTGATGGCTGCCATTCCTTGAGCTCTGGTCAAACTCAACATAATACACTTTGTCCCAAACTAGTTTCCTCTCCCACATCAGGACTGCTGTGTTCTGTAAAATGCTAAACTATACAATAGATACCCACTTACTGAATAAATAGGCGAATCCTCAGATTGCATCAGGAGCAAGCGTTGTAATGCTGACACTTTTTCTCTGGGATATTTTCCCAAGCTAACCACTTAAACTTATATGCAGGGTTCTGGGGACGGTACAACACAAGCCAGTTTTACAGCAGTACCTGCCAAGGTGAGATGCAGAGCAAGGCTGTTTTTTCTTGTTCAGGCATCTCCAGTAGATGTCTTGATGAAAACCACCTAAAGCTTCACACTTAATGATGTCTGTACCATCTGTCTAGCACATCTAATTCCATATTCTGCACGTCTTGGCTACTGGATATTTATTTTCAATTGCTCTCATCAAAACCTTCTCTCACCCCTGATACTTCCTGCTGCTTTCACATCTCAACACCAACCTGTCAACAAATCAAGGAACTTTACCTTCAAAAACTAACTAGAAATAGCTTGTTATCCTCATTGTCTCTCACCTGGATGATTCCAGTAGGTTTTTAAGATGGACCACTAATTCCCTGGTACTTTACAGTCTGTTTACAGCAGTTTGCAAAAAGGTCTTGTTAAAAATACAAGTCAACTTCTTTGTCAAAAATCAGGTGTTCATAGGTGTTTGGATTAATGTCAGAGTCTTCAATTTGATTTCATTGATTTTTGTGTCTGTTTTTATGCCAATACCAAGCTGTTTTTGTTACTATAGCTCTGTAGTAGAGCTTGGGGTCAGTGATGGTGATGCCTCTGCAATACTCACTCATAAGTGGATACTAGATGTAAAGCAAAGGATAACCAGACCGAAACCCACAGCTCTGGAGAAGCTTGGTAACAAAGAGGACCCTAAGAGGGACCCATGGATTGCCTTGGGAAGGGGAAATAGGTGAGATCTTCGTGAGTAAACTGGGGATAAGAGGGGCAATAGAGGGGAAGAGATGTGGGTTGAGAAAATAAGGGAATGGGATGGTAGAGCTAGGAAAGGGACAGAGTGGGAGAGCAATGAAAGAGGTATCTTGATAGAGGGAGACATTATGGGGTTAGGGAGAAGCCTGGTGCTAGGGAAATTCCCAGGAATCCACAAAGATGACCCCAGATTATACTACTATCAACAGTGGAGAGAGTGCCTGAACTGGCCTACCCCAGTAATCAGATTGGTGAATATCTTGTTATCATAGGACCTTCATCCAGTAACTGATGGAACAGATGCAGAGATCCACAGCCAGGCACCAGGCCAAAGTACCAGACTCCAGTTGAAGAGAGGGAAGAGGGGTTGTTTGATCAGGGTGATCAAGATCATGAAGGGGAAATCTGCAGAGACAACTGAACATAGTTTTCAGGAACTCACGAACTTTAGACCGACAGCTGTGGAACCTGCATGGGATTCGAGTAGACCCTCTGCATATGGGAAGCAGTTCTGTAGCTTGATCTGTTTGAGGGGCCTCTGGCAATGTGATCAGGATTTATTCCTGGTGTATGAGCTGGCTTTCTGAAGCCCATTACCTATGGTGGGACACCTTGCTCACCCTTGATGTGGGGGAGATGGGCTTGGTTCTGCCTCAACTGAATGTGCCAGGCTTTGCTGACTTCCCATGGGAGGCCTTACCCTTTTGGAGGAGGGGATGGTGGGATAGGTCAGGCAGGGGAAGTAGAGGAGGAGTGGGAGGAGGGCTGAGAGAGGGATCTGTGGTTGGTATGTAAAATGAATAAAGATATTTCTTAAATTAAAATAAAATACAAATCAGGTTATGACATCCTCTGAGCAGCACTTCCAAAAGCTTTCCATTTCATATGGAGTAGAAGGCAAACTCTTCATAATCTTGTCCTTCTTTAACTTCTTAGAATTTGTCTCCTGCTACCTCACTCCTTGTTTGCTCTGCCTCTGTCATTGGAATATCTTTGAAGTTCTCTGAATATCTATGGTATGTTCCACAGAGCCTTTGAACCCGCTCTTGTCCTGCATCCACAAGTGGTTTGCTTATATTCAGATCCTAACATGCATGTCTCCTTTTCAATCAGGATTACATGGCTACTTTTATGCCAAATATGACCTCTCCACTTTCTATCTGCATCCATTCTCTGCTTCATTTTCTTGTGGAGTTTGTTATGGGTTGGGTTACTTCCTCATAAAGGGTTGTTGACATCTTAAGCCTGTAGTACCTATAAATGTGATATTATTTGAAAATAGGGGATTTTTTTCTTAGATCTAATCAAGTTGACTTGAGGTTATTATGGTGGGCTCTAATCCAAAATTGCATTTTGAAATAAGAGAAAAATATAAGGTGGAAGCAAAACACATAAAGAGATTATTATATGAAAGCAGAAATCAGGGTTGGAGTATTCTAGTTGCAAAACTATTGCCACTGAGGATTTCATAAACCACTGGAAGCTTTGAGAACAAGAGGTGGATTCCCATTAAGACTTCAAGAGGAAGCAGGAGCCTTTGAAGCTTTATCTTGGACTTCCAGCCTACACATGAAGAAAGAATAACTCTTTGTTATTTTAACCTACCGAGTGTGTAGTGTTTGTTATGGAGACTTATGAGACTAATCTTACTACCTGCTATCCCACGGTATTTTTATTTATTACCTTTATCTATTGTTTGTCTCCCCAACATTGTAATGAAAACCCAAGAGGGTACTCAGTAGTTCTGTTTCTTCATGCCACACTGTTTTGAACTCCACTGTGTTCTATGTATTCTGACTTGTGTCTGCAGGTTAATTGGTCTTAAGTCCTGCAGACTAGTCTCTGGAATATCAGGACTGAACAAAACCAGAAGTGTGAATTTTGCTCTGTTTGTAAATTTATTTTTTATTCTTCTCGCATGCAATACATCCTGACTGCAGTTCCTCCCTCTGCTCCTCCTAGTCCCCCCCCCCACCTTACTGCTCTCCCAGATCAACTCTGTCTCTGCTTCCCTTCAGAGAAGTGCAGCTCTCCCAGGGATATCAACCGAGCATGACATAACAAGTTACAATAAGACCAGGCACAAACCTTCATATCAGAGCTGGGGGAGGCAATCCAATTAGCTCTTTTCCAAAGATAATTGATGAGTATATTGGGATTAGGTCAATCAACAATCCCTGGGGACTGTGTGGACTGTAGTACTATTGAACAAGGCATAGTCACTTGGGCACCATGTAATTCTGATGATACACCATAGCCATGTGGTGAAAATATTAAGAACGAACCTGAATATTATATGAAGAAAATACTGCTGGACCAGTTAGAAAAAGAAGAAATATACTCAGTATAGAGAAATCAGGACTATTATAAAGATATTTCTGTCAAAATTTACTTACTTTTATTTCTTTCCCATACTGTCAACTTAAATAGCTTTTAATTACTTCCCAGCTCTCAAACTGTCTCAATAACACCATGCCCCAAAGATAAAAATGTATTATCTTCGAAACACAATATTCTATGTATTATTGAATTCTGAAGCTAACCATGTTAGAAAAAGCAATGCACATTGCACAAAATGTTCCCTAGAATGCTTTAGAGCATTTGAAATGACACAGAAGGAAATGTCCATCACCCTGGAGATGCTTTCTATCTTGTTTCTAGCCTATAAATGTAAGTGCAAAATGTTGGAGGGATAAAAATGTAGGGAACCAAAACAGTAAGAAAATAAGGACTCCTCAGGCAACATACCGTGTTGGCTGGGGATAGTACATAGTTCCAAGACTCTGCAGGTGTGAATGGTCACTGACCAGAAATCCTGAAGTTTCTAGCAAAATGAATCATCTCTAGCAGAGATTTGCAAATGATTGCCATTATTGATATGTCTCCAGAAGCAATTGTTACCTGTAAGAGAGATGTACTTTGACCTGGTATCAAGAACATCCAGTAAGAGGAAGACTAAGCTCAGGGCTGCTCAGCTGCTCAGTCTCTTTCCCAAAAACATGTGAGTATGCCTGTTGACAGGAGCTATTACTGTGGGAAAGGATTCATTCACAGCCTTCCTGATTAATGGCTGTATCTCTTCTCATTATTATCCTTTCATCTTACACAACTGTATATAATCTAATGATCCTTTCACTGAAATAGCATCTTTGATGATGGGATTTTCAAAGCGCTTCTTAGTCATTCAATAATTAGGCAGATTCACCCATTTTTCTAGAGCCTATCACTGAGATCTTGAAGAGTTGGGGTAAATAAAAAAACCTTCTACTGAAACAGTAATTTTCTAGAGAAGACAGAAGGGTAGCCTCAAAGTTTTGATGGATTTTATGGAGGATGGTAAATGATTTTCTTGGCATTAAACTTATTACTGTTGTTTTATTTAATCTGTTTCTTTGAAAGTTCCCTTTAAAATACTTTCAAGGAATGCTTGAATGGCTAAGTCTCTGGCATGGCAATTGAACCCTCTTAGAAGGTTAATTATCTTCCTCTCTAATGTATCACAAATTCTTTCTCCACAACTATTTTCATTTCATCCTGTCATACCATGGTGCAGCTATCCAGCTGAGCATTTAGTTTTCTTTTTAAGTCTGCAGGGCTGGCTATTAAAACTACCTGTTTAAAGGAAAACACCAACTTGTCAATGAAATAGAAACTTGATTAGATCTAAGAGTTAGTCTCCAGGCTGAACAGGAAGATTGGCTGTTAGCAAACACTAAGGAACTTTTGTGAAGGCATGACAGAGTGTATGACAACATAGCTTTGGAGACTGGGCTAGTAGATGCTGGTGTGAGGCTTAAACCGGATCTTCCTTTGTCATTACAGAAGATGATGAGAAGGAAAATGTACTACTTTGACATGCACAGTAGCTAGCAAAATGAATTCTTTGAAGCTGTGAAAAGTGTGTGTGTGTGTGTGTGTGTGTGTGTGTGTGTGTGTGTGTGTGTGTGTGTTTATTTTCTTCAGAATGTCCATTTCCCTCTGCAGGAAATCTACACCCTATGACAATGTAACATGTCACAAATACATATGTTGCTTTAAATGTCCGTCTTTGTGGTACACACCATAACCTTCTTACCGCATTTTTGTAGCTAGAGTTTTCCTGCCTTGCCCACAGTCAGGACAAATCTTTGTCACCTGCCAGTCCCACAGCCGCTCGGACCCAACCAAGTAAACACAGAGACTTATATTGCTTACAAACTGTATGGCCGTGGCAGGCTTCTTGCTAACTGTTCTTATAGCTTAAATTAATCCATTTCCATAAATCTATACCTTGACATATGGCTGGTGGCTTACCAGTGTCTTCACATGCTGCTGGTCATGGCGGTAGCTGGCAGTGTCTCTCTAAAGCGTCTGAGTGATTATTTTATACGTGGATTGTGGGACTTCGGGGTTTGGTGGAACCTGGAGAGAAGCCCTCCAGCAACACATTTCATATAATTTTAGAGTATTTGTTGTCTGCGTATCTCATTGGGACATGAATTCTATGAGAGGAGACACTTGAAATGGTGACTGCACTATCCCTAGTCCATGGTTATTGAGTAAAAGTTGAATACCTTTGAAGGAGATACTAAGAAGGCGGGATGAATAGCAGATGGTATAAAATAATAAAAAAGTCTAGTCTACTGAGTCTTGGAATGACTGAGCCTAGTTTCAAAGAATTTCAGAAAACTCTGATTCTTAAAAAATTCAGTTTCTTCCATTGTGGTAATGCAAAGCAGGAATAGTTGGTCCTGAGATCTTGAACTTGGCCAACAGTTTAACGTCTCTCCCACAGCAGAGCTACATCCTATTGTCTGCAATGTTTCTGTCTCATGAAGGCATGACAGAGAAGATCCAAGACAGGTGATCATGAGGGAGGAAAGGAATGATGGAGACTGAATATGTTGGGATGCCAGGGGCTTGTGATGAATGGTAAGTGTGGGGACTTTTCTTCCCTTTGGCTACAGCTGGCAACAGCTGCCTGATACATTGGCAAGTGGATTTTCCTCTTGAGTTTTACAATATCTACCCTTCATTCTCACTTCTAAACCTTAATGGAGCATCCTTTTTTCACTGCCACTATTTCTACGCTGCATTCATGAATGAGACAGCAGATATTTCACACTCCTTCTGGCAGAATAGCATTAGGTTAGGAGCCATGGGACAAGGAAGCGAAGATATGATGTTCTTGCAGATATTGACTGAGATGCCCAAGATCATTCACTAAGGGTTTGGCATTTTTGTTTGGTTTTGGGAATAATAGTTAAAGACAGAAGGAGATTTGAATGCATTTTAAAGGTACGTTTTGCTGTCTCTGCTTGCTTTTTCAAAAACAATTGTTTATTATAAGTTCCTGCTTTAAAGTATCACTCTATTCTGATATTTTCATGGTAGCTGCCAGTTTTGATCCTGAATGCTCAAGGCTCAGCTATACATGCTATATATACAATTTATTTAACATTATCAACAGTGAAGGTAAATATTAGTATTAGATCCATTTTACAGGTAAGAAAACTGAAATTAAATGCAAGAAAATTGCCTAACATGAAAATTACCATCACAATATATGCTTTTAGTGGTATAAAGAACAGAAGTATATGATTATCTCAATTGATGCAGAAAAGCATTTGAAAAACTCAGCACTATCCTATGGTTAAAATAAAATTCAACAATCTGGAAACAGGAAGAAACCTCCTCGAAATAAAAAATGCAATTTATTAAAACCCCCAATTATATCACACTCAATAAGAAAGTGTTGAAAGTTTTTCATCCTTTAAGATGAAGACTAAAGTGATAGTCACAGCAACTAGACAATTAAAATATGACAACTGAAAGTGAAACAACAGACCAACCAAGCCGGGAGAGAAGAAACAAAGCGACCTTTGTTCACATATTACATGATCTTCTATGTAAAAAATCCTAAAACACACACAGAGAAACACGCGTGCACAGACACACACACTCTGTCTCTTTTTCTCTCTCATAGACACATACTATGTTATGACCAATGACAAAGTAATTCACTAAAGTTGCAGGTTGCAAACTTAGTTGCATTACCCATATAACTAACAATGGCCAATTAAATATCAATTAAGAGAACTCTTCCATGTATAATTTCAAGTAGAACAAAACATTTAGGACTAGGTTTTGCCAAAGTGACAAAGACTTACATATTGAAAATTATGAAACGTTTCTGGAGTATAATTATATTGAGTATAAATAAAGGAAACCCTATATTTTTGTATTAGGTTAATATTGTTAAAATGTCTACGCAACCCAAAGTGGTACACAGAGTCAGTTCAATCCATATCAAGATCACAATGATGTGTTAGGACTAGGAAAACCAACCTAAACCGTGTATGGAATCTTGAAAGTCTAAATAATCCTAAGAATCTTTTTAAAAGGAGTGTGAAACTTGCTGCGCTCTTCCTGGTTTCAACTGGGACCACAAGAAAATGAAAAATAACAAACACATGGGCACACAGAAAAGCTGGTTTAGGTGGACTGGGCTCTGATGGAGATATTCATATGTAAAAGAATGAAGTTAGACCTTTAATTCATACTACATACAAAAAAATAACACTGGATCTAATAAGATCTAAGTGAAGAGGTAAATGACAAAACTCTTAGTGGAAATAATAGTATTGGGTTTGGTGATGATTTCTTGGTGTCTTAGTCAGTGTCCTGTAGCTGTGAAGAGACACCATGATTACTTAGGGTTTCTATTGCTGTGATGAAACATCATGATCAAAAGCAAGTTGGACAGGAAAGGGTTTGTTCAGCTTACACTTCTACATCACTGCTCATCATTGAAGGAAGTCAGGACAGTAACTCAAGCAGGGTGGGAATCTAGAGACAGGAGCTCATGCAGAGGCCATGGAGGAGTACTGCTTACTACGTTTGCTTATCATGGCTTGCTCACCTTGCTTTCTTATATAGCTCAGGACCACCATCCCAAGGATGGCACACCCACAATGGGCACTTCTGGGCCCTTCCCCATTGATCACTAATTAAGAAAATGCCCTATAGATGGATCTTAGGAAGATATTTTCCTCAATTGAGGTTCTGTTCTTTCATATATTCCTAGCTTGTGTCAAGTTGACACGAAACTATCTAGGACACTTGGATATGATATAAAAAGCATCAGGGTGGCTCTCCATTTCTCTGAAAACAAAAGTCAAAGTCCATAAAGTGGCTTCTGTGATTTTCCTGCTCCTTTGTCACCATCCTCTCTTAGTGTTCTCACTCCCTTCCTTCCCATGGGCAGCACTGTCTTCAGTGTGCCAGAAATTCCCTCCCTGGGACAGTTTTTTACCACAGATCTGCATAGCTCATCCTTTATCACCTTCAAAACTTCAAAGCTTCGAAATCTTATATGCTCCCTAGTGAGGCTTACTCTAAATACCCTTACTGAAATAGAACATGACCTTCTCAGGGCTTAGCATAGTTATTAGTGAATAGTAACTTCTTGAAAGTTAGTAGCAATAGATATTTAATGATACTTACAGAACTAAAGTGATAAAAACGGTAGTGTACTAGCACAAACGCAAACATGTAGACACAAAAACAAACGTGAGTACATGTCGCTGTAGCCATCTTACACTGGACAAAGATGCCCAAAACAAACACTGGAGATCAAATAGCATCTTTAAGAAAGAGTTCTGGGAAAGCAGGATGTCCACATGTAGAAGAATGAAATCAAGCCCACATCTGTCACTTCACACAAAAATGAACTCCAAATGGATCAGAGGCTTCAATGTGAAACCTGAAACATTGAAACTTCTAGGAGAAAGCATACACAGTTCTCTACAAGATACAGGTGTAGGAAAGGATGTTCTGAACAGGACTCCATTTTCCCAGGAATTAAGGCCAATCATTGACAAGTGGGACATCATAATATTAAAATGCTTTTGTACAACTAAGGGAACAACTAAGAAAGGGAGGGAATCTTTGCCAGCCATACATCTGACAGAGCATTAATATCCAGAATATATAAAGAAGTCAAAAAACAAAGAGTCAGGAAGACAAATGACCTAGTTTAAAAATGGGCTATGTGTTAAGAAGCTGTGAGATGCTAATTGGGTTACTTTCTAAACGATTATCAAAGAATGGACGATGGATATGAAAAAAGCATTCTCAAATTAAAAAATAAAAGTAATAAATAAATGAACCATTATCAGTATCAATTATGGAAATGTAAATGAAAACAACTTGGAGATTTCATCTTTCACCAGTTAGAATGGTTAGTAGGCATTTTAAGGACTGTGGAATAGTGTGAATTTGAAGTCAATTTTTGTGCTTGAACTTTTGTCATAATAAATACAAGGAGAGACAATTGCTCAGGCACAACTATAGGCAGAGTCCTCTGATACATAGATGGCAAAAATATTTTGAACTGTTCACATTAGTAGAGTTAAGGGCTAGAGATAAATTTTAAATGCTATTTAAAACAAACAAGGGTCATCATGTGATCAGATTCTTGGAAGGGAAAGTGTATTTTTAGATTAATCTTTTTAAAAGCCATTCTTTGCTAACTCTATGATGTTGAGAAAGTTATTAATGTAAGTGGACATCAGTTTGATTTTATGTAACATGAGCATGTACAAGAGAACTTGGGATTTAGTCCCACCCGAGATACAATTCTGGATGTAGTCTATCCAGGACTAGAAGATATAATATTCCAAATTTTAATGGGCTAAGAGCATGGATTGTTTTCATGTAGAACCATTCTAAATAGGTCCAAATGTGGACCTATGTATCCATGATACGACGAGTATCAGGGAACCTGTGTTTATCAAGTCAACATTTGTTTCAGTAAATGTTTGTTGACCTTCTGTAAAGTTACTACATTCCTTTTCGTGGTTTGCTTTCTGTTAGCTTTTTCTTCCTCTGTGCTGATCATTTTCCTTTGCTGTGGCAAATACCTGAGAAAATAACTTAAGTCAAGAAATATTTGTTTTGGTTCAATTTTTAGTCCACAGTCCCTCTGCTCCATTGCTTCTGGGTTTGTGCACCTAGAGGCAGAGCTGAACTGTGCAGACCCACTCAACTCACAGAGGACAGGAGGCAGAAGGGGAGAGACAAGGGATGTAGAGCCTCCAGGTCAACTCCCATGCAAACCCCCACTCAGGTGAGCCATTTCTTCCAGCTAAGCCCTCTCTCAGGGTTTCCACTACTTCATAAAAGCATCAAATTATGCTGCTACTAAACTTTGCAACCAACTTTATGGTCTATTCACCTCAGGTGGAGACCAAGATTTCAACATACAAACACTGAAGAAGAACATGTAAAAACCAAATCTCAGCACCATCCATCTCTTGTACCATTTTTAGGGAGTTTGACTTGCTTTGAACAACTGGTCTTGTGTAAAGGCTATACCCCCAAAGCAAGGCAAAACCATATTCATATCTAGGCCTGTAGATTTTTTCCTACATACAGAAAGTGATAACAACAATATAATTGTATACAAATAAGAAAACTTAGATAAAAGAGAAAAAAAATAAAACTTACCCAAACTGATACAAAGTAAAGATTGGAATAGGCTTTTTTTTTTTGCCAAAGAAATTGAATCTGTAATAAAACTTCCCATAAAGAAAACTTCAGTTAAACAGCTGTAATGGCTAATTTTTCCAATTTATTTTGTTTCTATGGAGGAAATTTCCTAGCCAAAAAACCAACCAACCAAACAAAAATCCAAATGCTTTGCACTTCACTTTGTGGAATCAGCAGAATTATGATGATAAAAATTATATTATAGCAAAAATACCATTTCTTTATCTTTCATCAATATAGATTCAAAATTCCTAAATATAGTATCATTAGTGTCAGTCAATCTCCCATTGAGTTGTGGATCAAGGGTGTCCAAAAGACTGTAAAACAACATAAGCTATTGTGTTGCCCTTGGTTTCCTTCCAGAACTTGAAAGGACGATCCTACTACTGAAGACATCGCACCTTTTCACACAGGAATTGGAGAAATCAGGTTCAAACTAGTAAGGATACCTCTTCCCTGGAGACTAGCTTTCACAGTATCTGAAGGTACTATGTAAGCTCCCAAAGGAGAAAAGCAAATATAGCCCTATCTAGCTGTAAAGCCTATGGCTCACAAAAAATGGCAGGTCCTGAAAGTTATCCCCAATGGTGTAATAGTGAGAGTTTTCAGTCAGGGATAAGCCAAAGATCTCTAGTTGGACTTAAGGCCTCCTCAATAGGAGGGAATTCATGTCTGGTACTGTAGACCTAGTCAAGTATCCTTGGCTGGAGAGGTAATAGACCCTGACAGAGAAAGAGAACCTAATATTTCCATCTTCCTAAACCAATAAAATTCCTAACTGCATTTCAAAGACTCATCCTTATACTCACAGTTAAGTGAAGCTCTCATCCTTCATCCAACAAGCTTATCTCTGTCATGGATGGAGACTATTACAGAAACCTGTAAGTAGCTAACCTGCAGAGAATAAGTGAATTGGGGTGTTCAAGCCCAGTTTGCACAGGTATGATGTCATTTCCTCCGGCTTTCAATTATGAACGAAAGGGTGTTGGGGGACACAGGAGACGTTGGAGGGGGTGGAGAAGCGAAAATGATGGTAGTACACTGTTGTGTCTGAAATTATCAGGACAGTAAAAAAGTTTAAATCAAAACAGGAAAAAGGAATACAGCAATACAAAAGGAACAATACCTCTTGAGTATCTTTTTTTTCAGAAATGCTTTGACAGCTTAATACTCAAAAAGCAAGTCATCATTATTTATTTAATAATAAAATGTACAGAAGGCATATCATCACATTCGTAGATATAAAAAGGCATTTCACAGAAGTCATGATTTTATAACACACACATACATACACATGTGAGGGAATTAGGAATAGAAGATGGGTTTCATATTGTAATAGATAGCATGTACAAAAGCCTCAATTTGGCATATTCTTAAGAGTATATTATTACCTTAAATATGGGAGCATAAATGTTCACTATTAGTGTTTCTATTCAATATAGTTTCAAAGATTCCACTCAGTAAAAGAAAAAAAAGTATGAAAATGAACAAGACATCAAAGAATGAAGGAAACAAAGCTGATTTTATTTAGAAATGATGTGATTCTGTGCATAAGAACTCTAAAAAGGTTATAAATTATTACAATTAATAAATCAACAGATTTTATGTATTAATATCAGCCCAGAAAAGTACTTTATATGTGTCAACCAAAGTAAAAATGAAACACAGTAAAAAAAATTTTAAAATAAAACATTACCTACACTGAAATCCATGTTCTCATACACTAAACTTAATAAAAGCTGTTTAAGATGTCTGCAATAAAAGTTACAAGGTGTTTCGGTAAGAAGTTAAAATAAAGTAAAGAGGTAGACAGTGGTGCTATATTTGTGATTTGTAAGATACAGTTGATTTGATGCTGTGTCTCATTATTGTAGCCCAATAGGGCCTTATGATCTTCCTTGCTCAATCTCTTGAACACTGAGATTACAGGAATGAGCCACCATGCCTGGATTTGAGGCTTTTGTAAGATATTATTTTACCCAAAATGAGCAATAAACTTAATAAACATCAATCACACTTCTAGCCAGAATTGTTATTAAAATCTATGGAAATGAAAAAATCTAAAATAGCTTATACATTTTGAGGAATAAAGGTATAAGTTCATACTACCAAATATCAAATTAAGCCCCAGTAATTAAGGCAATATGGTATTATGTGTGAAAAGACAGATGGACCAATGGCATAGAATTAAGAGTTCAGGGGTAGACTCATATATATGTGTGTATATATATGTATGTATGTATGTATGTATGTATGTATCTGTGTATGTGTGTGTGTGTGTGTGTGTGTGTGTGTGTGTGTGTATGTACACAGGATGCCACTGCAGATAAGGAGATGAATTGGCAAAGCCGTCATTAAATTGTCATTCAGCCCTATATGTTTACATTGAAGAAATTATCTCTGTCTTATAGAATACATTCATTTGAGACCAACAAGTGAAATACAGTTTTACTGAGAAAAGAGAAAGATATCATCTCAGGGAAGAATCAGAAGTATATCTTATGATCTTAGGGAACAGGGTGTAAATACTGGCATAAAAAACAAAGTCCAGATAAACTAGATAGTGAAATAAGTACTTTTGAGTAACAACAACAGCCAGTCATAAGGAGAACCAAGTGGCATGCACACACCGGAAGGATATTTGTCATTTACATATGTGGTAATAGACTGGGGACTCCAATACATAAGAGCACACATGATGTAATAACAATTCATGAAAAGAGAGGACATGAATTTGAAAGAGAGAAAGAAGGGGTAGATGTAAGGGTTTGCAGGGAGTAATGGGAAAGGGGAAATAATATGTCTATTATAATTTCAAAAATAAAAGAAATAATTTTAATGCTGAATAACAAAGGACAACGTTTTGTGGGTAGGGAAGACAGCAGAGCAAGTCTCAGGGGAGCTGAGTAGGGATGACTGATCAAAAGACAGGGTACAAAATTCTCAAAGAAGAAATAAAGAAGGAAGAAAGAAAAAATTAATATGACCGAAATAAGCCACATGAATTAAACATTTAAATGTTTCATAAATACACCCGAATAACCAATAAGCAAATAAAAAGATAATATTATCAGCCATCAAGAAAATATAAATTAGCACCACAATAAGATAATACACTAACTAAATTGGCAAGAAATGAAAGGATTTGCTGCATCAAAACTTATTTTGATACACTGTTGGTGGGAGTGTAAGCTGTTACAAGCACTTTAGAAAATCCAAAGTATCTGAAAAACTTACATTCCCTGTCATTCAGAACTTTTATTCATGGGCAAGAAGAGTAAAAGAGAAATGTGCAAAGACACATGTCATGTATTCTGTGCCCTAAATCAGATGGTGTCTGCAAAGGAATATACATTTCTAAAACACACCAGCTGCACAGTGAAGACTCAGACATTCTGTGCAGCTTAGTGGATGTGCGTTTCACTTCAGCTAAGGCAGTAAGCCCAATTAACTTTTAAAATGATTGATTTGTTAATTACTTGTGTTACATGCATGTGCAGGTGCCCACAGAGTCCAGAAGAGTCGGGACGGCTGGTTCTGGAGTTTCAGGCCACTGTGAGTCATTCAGTGTGGGGGATGGGAACTAAACTTGGATCCTCTGGATGAACAGCAAGTGCTCATGACTGCTGAGCCATCTTTCTCCTTCATTTTGTGAGCAAGCAAAGTGTGTGTGTGTGTGTGTGTGTGTGTGTGTGTGTGTGTGTGTGTGTGTGTGTGTGTATTTTCAATGAAATCAAATAGTATCAGTTAATAAAATTCCATTATCAGTCAGGGAGAAAGATGATAATGAAGGGATGCAGAGTCTCAGTCCTCACACCCCGTGCAGTAACGGGGTTGCAGAGGTGTGCAGAAGTGACAGGTTATGTGAATATGTACATGGAGGATTTAGGTTCAGCTAAACAGCCTGAGCAGTTGGCACTAGAAGCAATAGCCCTTCAGCTCCCACAGAAGGCTCAGCCGATACCAAAGGGGCATTAATACTTCAAAGGCTAGAGGGGAGAGCAGCCTTGGGCAGTCTATCTGAACTCTGAAGTCCGGTAGCCTCCAGCAAACAGAAACCAGTTCTTGGCACTCAGCTTTCCTTTTGCTCTGCCAGCAGACATCTGGAGGATGATGCCCTTGGCATAGACTGGCACAGGAGGCTAGCATTTTGTCTGTTGTTCACAGAGAAGCATTTCTAGTCAGTGTAGGTTTTCAGGGCATGGCCCACAAACTAACACTAGGTAAAATTCTTTGAAGGACATTGGAAAACTACTTGAAATCTCTTCTGCGGGAAAATCGCATCCTCAATCAATGCTATCTAAAATAGATGAAATTAACAATAAATAAGCCCAGCTCAACTAATTGTTGCTGTTTTCCCTAAGCTGGCTCAGTGTGCGTGCGAGTCCGAAAGTTGAGCTGAATCAAGAACATCATGGTAAACATCTAGTCCTTGGTGTTGTAAACATGGAGGAAGCTCTAGAATGTCGTTATAGAAGGAGGGATGTCAGTGTTTGTGGTCACACATAGACTTGTTAAAATCTCACAGACCGCTTTCAACAGCAGGGCAGAAAGTGATGTTTAGAGTTGACACACTGCAAAAAGCGGCAGGAAGCTCTCACTACACATTCTTTTCTTGGCACACATCCATACTTCGGTGGCAGCATGCTTCTGATGATTTGGTCTCATTTGATATTCAGAAATGTCCAGATAGTGGTTGAAATCCATTCAAGGTCATCCAGAGAATGAAGGAGTGGGGACTAACATTCGGATGTTTTGGTTAGGACACTTTGGTTGCTCTGGCAGTTGGGGCAGGGATTACCCAAGGAAAATCTGCTGTGGCTGAGTTGGCAGATCTGGGACACTGGAACAAGCAAGTGTCCTTTTCCTCTTCTGTCTCATCGAGGTTGGGACTCCTTGCATTTTACAAGAGTGTTTACATATGGCTCCAGGAGGCATGCCATTCAAGGACTGTGGTGCCCTTGGAGCTCTTGCGAGATGGTGATCAAAATCAGGAGCCGGGAGAAAGCAAGGCAAGATGGTTCACATTTCACTTGAGGTTGAGGAAGTGCCAGGAAACCTCATGAAATCATAGCGACCATCTCAAATGCCCAAGGAGTGATGGTAATTTTCTATATAAAATATAAAACACAAGAGCTAATTTTGAGAAAGAAATGATTCAAAACAAATCTTTCTTAAACTATTCAGCATCTGATATGATTCACAATAGATACAATTAATAAACTTTACTGTTTTCTGTACTCATTATTTTTCTCCACTGCCCTATGAAGACACTATTTACATTCAGGGATGGTCCTCTTTCTTTCGGTTCAGTTATGCACATTTTAGACAATACGAACAGTTAAATAACTACCAAAAATAATCAAGAAACAGAATAGTCTTGTCACTGCCCCTATTCTATACCATGTTCATGACTTTACTTTTTACAGATATGTAGTATGTTTACAAATTGCAGCAGCATCAAATACAAGAGACCAGTAATATATATTAACTGTGTGTATTTGTGCATTATTTGCCCTAAAATATCAATTGGAAATTACAGACAGAGAGAGGTTGGTATATTCTGAATGGTGGTGTTCTCTCCAAGCTCACATCTCTAATTCTATGTCATTTGGGAATGGGGCTTTGTGGAATTAAGACACAAGAACAGAGTCCTTATGAATAGGATTAGTGCCCACTAAAAGAGGCTTCTAAGAGTTTCTCCTTTCCTTTTGTCTTATAAGGAAATACCATCATCCTGAGTGAGGTGATAGATCCAGAAAGACAAACACTGTATGTGCCTGCTCATAAGTGGATATTAGATGCAAAGCAAAGGATAATCAGGCTACAATCCACAACCTCAGAAAAGTTAGGTAAAAAAGAAGACCCTAAGAGAGACACAAATGGAGGGTCCCAGGAAGGGGAAATAGTTAAGATCTTCTGGGTAAACTGGGAGAGAGAGTAGAAGGGAGGGGATGGGGGATGGGAACATGAGGGATCAAGATGGCCAAGTTGGGGGAGGGACAGAGAGACAGAGCAATGAAAGAGATATTTTGATAGAGAGAGCCATTATGGGGTTAGGGAGAGATAAATTGCCTACATTTTCCATCTTAGGGTAGAATGTCTGTCAGACTTCCCAGATTTTACCATTGCTTTTTTTTAAAAAAATCTAGTACACACAATGTCGAGATCTGCATATGTACATGATGCCTCATACATGTACATGGAACCAAGGAAGTCTTGTCACTCAGGGAAAAGATCTTCCTGAAAATGGGCCCTGGCTTTTTTTATTATTCAATGAAAGCATTACTCCCCCTTTCCTTTAGCAACAAAACTCTTCATTATCAATCACTTAGCTCAGTGAGAGGCTTTTCTCTCCTATATTAATGTTCCTACTTTACAGCAGAAATTTGTTAAAGAACAAATTTGCAGAACTGAATTGTGCCGTACTTGCTGAAATGATTAATTCTACTATTATATAATTCAAGGCCCAATTTGGTCATAAAGCAAAGGATGCTTAGTTTTATCAATGGGCAAGCGATACTGAATTGAAACCCCACAGAGGAAGACAGGATGTTTAATCAGACGAGGGAAAATTCACTTCTTATAGCATCATCCAGCTGTGTATACAGCAAGCATTATTATATTTTAGCATGCTAGGAAGAGTTATCTTGATTGAATGATAGTCAATAAAATTTTTCTTTTAAAGGATTGCTGCTATGGGGTCTGGTCTGATTTCCAGAAACTGAGGAGACATGCCAAGAAGTCAGAAAAATAGATGGTACAATAAAGTGCTACGAAGTACCAAAAGGTAAGCCCTTCTCCATTAAAAATGCAGAGTTCTTTGAAAATTACATTCACTATCATGTGTTTTCCCCCCACTTGATGCCATACATTATTGAGCGCTTTTCATCAAGTCTGCAGTAGATTGGCATAATAAACATAATTAAGTGAAAAATTATAGTTATACACTCTATGTCAAGAGGAAGAAGAGGTGAGAGATTCATAATAAAAATATAACTCTTAGGAATTAAAATTCATCCCATCAGCAATTAAAGTGAATATTTAAGTTACAAGGTTACCCAGCCTGGGACGACCAGCTGAGTTAATTTATAGTTATTTAATTAACTCCATAGGGTGAGATCTACTGTTGATACTCTGTGAATATCATATTTATATTACTAATTATAAAACTGATTTAAAATATTAAATGTAATATCAGTGAATGTTGTGAAGCCCATTCTTTCTTAGATCCCAAACACAGCCCTATCAGGTTGCAAAACGGACACAACACCCAGAAGTAGCTTTACTCCAGAGTTTCATGGGTGGGGGCCATGGGTGCAGAAGAAGAGGGAGATGAAGCATCTCTCTGGTTTCGTTGGTTGTTGTGGTGCTGGTGCTGGTGCTGGTGACCAGTGGACTGTAATCTAAAGAGTATACCATACCATGCTCGGTTTTCAGTTTTGGCTGAAAGCACCATAGACCTCACAGAGGAAATGCCTTATTCTTTGAAAGAAGCGAACTAGATATTTCCTTAATATATATTAAAAATTTATCTCATTCCCCCCACTAACTACACTGATGCTTTTTTTGAGTTTTTTGTTTGTTTGTTTTTGTTTTTTGAGACAGGGTTTCTCTGTGTAGCTTTGGTGCCTGTCCTGAATCTCACTCTGTAGACCAGGCTAGCTTTGAACTCACAAAGATCCGCTTGGCTCTGCCTCCCGAGTGCTGGGATTAAAGGCGTGCGCCACCATGGCCCAGCTGCTTTTTTGAGTTTTAAAATTCCATTAAGTGTATGAGTGTGTATGTGTGGGGAGGATGTGTGAGTATTCATATGCATGTTTGTGAACATGCAAGTGTCATAACACTGATGTGGTAGTCAGAGGAAGGCTTGCTGGAGTCCATGTTCCTCTTCCACTATGTGTATCATAGGAATCGAGCTCTGGCCATTAGACTTTGTGGAAAGTACCTTTATTCACTAAACCATCTCAGTGCTCCAGTTATTGTTTTTATTGTTTCTTTTAAAATTAAAAACTGTATCAGGTCTTTATCTATACTTATATATAAGAACTCACTCCACTCATGAGTTCACCCAAAAGTCAGCCTATGTTCACCATATAATTAGGGTTATTATTGGAATGCCTATGCAATCTTAACAGCAAACAAACAAACAAACAAACAAACAAACAAACAAAAACCCCACACAGTTGACTTTAAAGGACAAAATACTCTTCATAGAGAATCTAACACAATTGTTACCAAATGATGAATGGCTAAGAAAATTTGGCACACACAGTAAATAGAACACAACTCAGCCATACAAAAGGATGAAGTCATTTGTAACAACACGAATGGAACAGTTGACTAAAACTTAGGAAATAAGCCAGGTAAAGAAGGATAATTAGGTTTCACTAATATATGGAATCTAAAAATATTGACCTCATTGAAGCAGAAAATAGACTGAAGTTTATTAGAGGTCAAGATATGGAAGGAGGGAAAGAATGCTCAATGAGTTCAAAGACACTAAGCAGAGGCAGGAGGTTGTGGTATGCTGTTGCTTAGCAGGATGACTACAGATAGCAGCAATATGATGCCTGTGTTAAAAAGCTAGAACAAGTGATTCTGAATGTTTTCTCCATAGATAAATGTTAAAAATCTGATAAAGCAGGCATGTTTAACATGATATAAACATTATACAATGTGTATGGGATAGCAAAACTTCACACCCCCATTAATACATACAATTTTTCTTTGTGTATATATCACTTAAACATTTTTTTTAAAATAGTACTACCTTCTTCTAGGAATGGAGAAGGAAGTGCTTCCTAGTTGCTGATATTTATTGAGTACTTAATAACAAGAGCATAGTGTCTGTACAATTTGCTCTGCACTTCATTCTTACCTGTCTTTGAAGAACAAAGTGAAAGTGTTCATCTTGGAAATCGTCTTGCATTAAGGCTGTGATGGATAACACAGGCATTAGAGAAATTGTGAGTAGAGTATACATGCCTATAAGAGAATAAAACATTACTACTCAGAAGTGTATACTGAAAATCTAGCACTGTTGCTACCTAGTATTACACTTAATTCTTTGGATAATGTGTAAGGAGACTCTTTTGGTAATTTAAAACTGTTCTTTTAACCAAAAGGAAATTTCCTAGCCTAGGATTTAATAAAATCACAGTGAAATTTCTCAACATCATGGTTTTTTTTTCTGTAAAAATAGAATAATAAAATCCTGTTCCTTGAAAAGGAATTATGGAAACTGAAAGAATGGGATACCACTGGAGAAGAGACTCAATTATAGCTAATGAAGAACTCTGAAACAATCACTTCAAGTTTTGATTATCCAGGTGCAGAAAAGTGAGTTCCAAAGTAGTTACAATCAACGATGGAGGTTGAGCTCAGTAGCTAGATTAATAGGCCAATGTTGTCCTGAAGTGGATCACATTTTTCTATGTTTTTTTTCATAACATGTTATTTCATTGTCAGTGTTTTGTGATATTGATAGTCCAAGGGTAAGCTGCTATAAATAACACTTATATGACAAGATCCTTTGGAATTTTAGGTGCCCAATAAATTGTCTCATTATGCTAATTACTTGGAATATGTAATAAGTCTAGGCTACAATATCAAACTAAATGCAAATTGTTTTCGATCCTAAATTTTATTTAAGCTGGTCACTTACACAACTAGAAGTTTGTGGTTAATAAAGAATCAAAAAATCAAATGATCCATTTAAAAAAAAATGAGCCTAGGACCTGAACAGAGAGTCCACCTCCCCGCCCCCCAAAAAGCAACATGACTAAGAAATATCTTCAAAGACATTTGTTGTCCCTAGAAATGCAAATGGAAACAACTTGGAGATTTTATCCTACCCCAGTCAGAACTGCAGAGATCAACAATACAGCCACCAGCAAACACTGGAGAGAGTGTGGGAGAAAGGGAGCCTCCCTCCACTGTTGGTGGGATGTCAAACTGGAGAGGCTACTATGGAAATCAGTGTGGATAACTCTCAAAATGCTAAAAATGAACACACCATATGACCCAGCTATACTCTTCCTTCACATATGCCCAAAGAACTGGACCCCCTACTCTAGACACCTGGCTAAACACAAGCTGGAAAATGATGCTATCAATAGATATATTAAAGCGGCAGGGGTGGGGGAGCTCATAAGGCCTCAGCCCTACACAGCGGGGAAAAAACTACAGGCAACTAAGGGATGCTGGGATCAGGAGAAATAGTCTCTAGGGAAGAACACGCCCACACTGATGGGTTTTTCCAACACCAAATGGTCAATCCTGAAAATTTATACATACAAGTACATTATATAGACTGAACAGTATGTATTGATACATTTATAACTATGTATATACTATATACATATATATGTAACAATTAAAGAAAAGGAGGCTGTGAATTTGAAACCAAGCAAGGAGAAGTGCATTGGAGGGCTGCAAGGGAAGAAAAGGAAGGGTGGAAATGATGTAATTATAACCTAGTGCATTTTATTTTCTAAGACATTTGGGCTATAATTAGTTATTCAACTTCCGCAATATGTGTACACAAAATTGAAGTGGCAGTAGCTTCAGAAGAGATTGTTGTGAATAGGTTGAAAGAAAAGAAATTATCTCAAACTTGATTGGTAACGATTCTTCTTCAAGAGCCACCATGAGCATTAAATCTAGTATAAGTTGCCAACTTGACAGGACTTGGAACCACAAGTCAGCCTCCAGATATACATGTTAGAGTCTGGGAATGACTGAGAGGAATTGTCTTGATTAGGTTGAGATGGTAATACCCACACTAAAATTGGGTGTACCACTCTCAAGGCTAGGGTCCTGGAGTGGATAAAAAGAAGAAATCTTGCTGAGTAGAAGCATTCATTGCTCTCTGCTTCCTGGCTGTGGATGCAATGTGACAGGATGCTTCAAACTCTTGCTGCCTTTAGTTCTCTGCCATGGCAGAATGTACCCTTGAACTGTGAGCAGCAATGAGCCCTTCTTCCCTCTGAACGAATTTTGTCAGGGTACTTTATCACAGCAACAGGAAAAGAAATTAAAATGATGGAACAGAAAGAGACCTATTTTCCCAGGCAAACTATTTGAAAATATTATGAGGTCACTTTTTTCCTAGTATAGAGCATTCAAAAGGGAAAATCACTCATATTGGTTTTGCTACTCTTTTGAAACAAACAAACAAACAAAAAAACATTTAAAGAAATTACTACATTGATTTTAGAAAATCCAGATCACCTAAAATCTATAATGAAAACCGATTTTGACTGACCAAATTTAATGTTTGTGCTCTTTTAAATATTACTAGCCTATCTCAATGGAGAGCTTACTAAAATTTCATACATGGTTTTTATGTGGAAGGAGAGGGAATGTATAAAAGAAATATTTATTAATTATATAGTTTTGCTGTCAAGTCTTTAAATTTAGTGTAAAAAACCTACCCATTTGAATATCTTGGATGTTTGCTACTGCTTTGTTTTGATATCTCTTGCCAAGAACCAACACACTTGACATAAAACAATCATGCTTCAAGCATGGACGTGGAAAGTTAATTATAATTAGTTCTGTTTTCTATACTTTTGCATTTTTTGGAGGCCAGAGTCTGTGCAGAGGTTTTCATCAGGCAGAAATGATGCTTTTCTAGAGTTATGCTCCTTCCATTGACAGACTTAACAATATTATTTTAAAGTTGGTTTTCATCCTTTACTCTCTCTCAATCTGTAAAACTTCAATGCTAACTTGAGTTCCTTAAGGCCATTCAATTCTGGAAATGAAGGGATGATGCTTTGAAAACATGATACCTTAAAGGTAGAGTGAGAAGTGATTAAAGGTTGTGTGAGAGGTGAGGGCATAGACATCCTGAATTTTACCATGGGTCTAAAGATGAGAAAATAAAAAAAGGGCGATGTAAAGGAAAATACAATCCGCAATAGGAAAAAGAGAAATGTTGAACTACTTTTTTTGTACATGCACATGTATGAATGCTTGTCTAAAAGGTCATGAATGGAATTATCATGTTTCAATCTTAAGTTACTGTAGTGATACAGAACTCAAAATGACACAAGTTCAGGTATGTTGAAAGAACTGGAATGCAACCACACCTTTCCCTATGTGTTGCTTCTCTGTGCCCTGCTCTGCCCATCTGCTTTACCTCTCTCAAAGAGCAGAGACCCAGCCCTTTCATGGGGCTTTCTATACCATGGGGGAGGCTTCTTTACAGAGAATGCGATGGGGCTTATGTTTAATATGTTAACCCACCACAGAAATGGCCTTAACAACCTGCATTTACATAGTTCAAGAAATTCACAATGCTTGTCAGTTTGAAAAGAAACAGCAGGTTCTAGGGAAAAACAAGGCTTATTTGAAAATATAAAGATGAAATTTATATACCCAGGCTATATGCTGGGAATTTAATTACTATAGAAAAATTGTTATCTGAAAAGATATCAAAATTGGAATGAAGAATCAGATTTAATGAAGAGTACATCTTACTATAAGTTAATTTTAATTTTTTTTCATTATTGGGGATTGAACCTAGAATACCCTGCAGTAAACCATGCTGTAAAACTCTGAGAAAATGTCTAACTTGCAGCTTGATGCTATTTCCAGACTCCTACATATCCCTTCTCCCAACATCAAGAGTAGAGACCACAGCAAAAGTTAAATTATTAGAAAACCATGTATTAGAGGCCGCTAATGGGATCTAATTGCATAAGGAAGGGATGAGATTTAGTACAACAGAAGAAATACTTAGAACACAGCTACAGTCAAATAAATGGTAAGTGAATTTGTGTAGGTCTATATTTAATAACTGACCTTTGTATTGCTCTCTGAATTGAACTATATGTTTAAGCTCAGTACAGGTTTACCCCTCAATTGGTTAGTATATCTTAATTCCCCTGTGAAACTATAAAATAATCAATTACACAATATGTTGCATATGTTAGCTCCTGTAGTATATATTACGATCCAGTAACTGTTACACAATTATATTTGTGGGCCAGCAGTCTATGCCACTGAGTGAAATGTGGTTGATAATTTCTACTTTAATTATTATGTCAGTGAAGGTGAATTTTCTTATAATATTTTTTTCAAGCATTTAATTTTCTCAAGAAGAGAAAAGCATTCTTCCACAGTCATTATTTTCTCCATATGCCACTATTACACAGAATGATATTAGACACAGACAAATGAGGAGGATAAAGAAATAAAATGAATGTATAAAAAATAAATGATTTCGAAGAACTTTATAAATTTAAAGTAACAATATTGTAATTTTAAACCTACATATCTCTAACAAACCTTAATTTGTTCAATTATTTCTAACACAAAGATATTAAAACAAGTCCTTTGAGTTTTGAGGAAGAGTTATTTAAAAACTATTTCAGTTGTAGTCATGGGCCTGTGTTCTAGTTTAGATCACTCTATCATCAAGCTTGGATCATATATATTCCTAGCACATTTTAGAAATTTTTTTTTTTTGCTGAAAACATGAGTTGTTTGTGTGTTCTTTATTTTGTAAACTCTGGTATACATAGAATTGTAAAGATTTGTAAGGAGAAAAAAGATTAATATCATGAGGTGTATGACGCTAATAACTTACTATTTCTTTGTTAATTTTCCCAGGCAAATCCCTTAGGTCAAATCTTTAGGAAAACGATCCTTAAATGTACTTTCTGAGGAGAATGAGAGCATTAGCTCACACAAGCTTTAGATTTCACTGTTCTGAATTTCATTACAAAACCCAAAGTGCTTTCAAACCACAAGTGCCATCACCACTTTTTATGCACAGCGGTGTGCAGTTTGCAAAACAGTAGTGCTCCATAGGGCTCTAGTCACCCAGAGCTTACAGGAAGCAGGGTTGGGTCTCACCATTGAAGACAACTCTAGCATAATTTGTCAGTGTGTAGGTTCAATCCAAGCTCTGACAGTGAAATATGTGGGTATATGCCTACATAGCTCATCTTTTTTAAAAAGGTTCTTTGTTCATTTGTCTGTTTTGAGACAAGGTCTTTCTATGTAGTCCAGTCTGGCTTCTAACTTGAGTACCTCTACCTCAGCTACTTGAGTACCAAGGTTACAGGCTTGTGCATTCACACCTGACTCTTTGTACGTTTCTCATTTCCATCTTCAAAGGTCACTGTTGCTAAACGCAAGTCTTAACAACTTTTTAGCCTGATCCATGTCACCAGTGATTTCAATTGGCTTTGAACGCTGCCTGATAGAGGATTCATTTTCCCAGCCACTGCTGACAGTCTGTACAGGCTAGCCGTCATGATTGCTCCATCATGCTTTACATCTGAACTAGGAAGCTTCGAGACCTCATGTTCCCCATCCAGGTGGCTTCTTTTCCCTCAGGGTCATCTGTCACCTTGAAGGAAAAAAAAATCCCAGATTTTCTTCACAAACTGTTCCTCTCATTCTTGAAGGGGTCACCTGCAGACTGGATTGAAGGAGCCTTGCCTCCTTTGGGAACATTCTAAAACGGCAGACATTTTCAGGGGAACTCATTCATCTGGCATTACCAGCACAGCTGCTGAGAGGCCCAAGGGATGCTGGAAAGTTTGCGTCTGGAACCTGCCTCCTTCTGACTTCCCCTCCTAGCTTCTAGCTTAACATTATTTTTAAAGTATTACTCTCCACCCTTTTGTAGCCTGCCATATGGCCCAGGTGACACAAAAATTTACAACTTGTATTTGATTTGAAATGTTACATATGCTCAAAATATCTGAATGAAAGAAGAAAGACTCGGGCCTTACTAACGTGGGAAGAAACATCTGTACAACTGAATGAATCAGGCTGTTGAACTTGAGTGTTTTGTCATTGAGTAACTTTGAATAGTTTCCAAACGACAGAACACGAAGAGGAACAGGCTACTCAGTTGCGCCAAATAAAAGTCTGGACGTGCTAAATTTATCACCCCAAATTAATCAATTTTAAATAATGTTGAGTTAACTGAATAATCTCCAAATTTCTATTTTTTGTTGTTATATTGATTGGTCAAAAAGAAATTCATAATTTATTTAATAGTAATCTTTGTCATATTTCTTTTTTATTTTTAAAAATGATGTAATTATACTATAATCTTAAACAATAAAAATTAAAGTTGAAAATTTGTTTGAGAATCTCATATAATTTATTTTGATAAAAATTTGTCCCCTTTTCCCTCTGTTCCACTTCCTCCCCTGCGCACCCCCCCCCACTTCCTTCTCCCAACTTCTTGTACTCTCTCTCTCTCCTATTTTTAAACCCACTGAGTTCTCATAGTGCTGCTTGTGTTTGCATGGATGGAGAACCATCTACAAGAGCATGGGTAGCCTCTCAGGGGCTGCAATCCATCAGCAGCCATCGATATATAATAGCCCCTCTGATAGGAGTGGGATTTCATGAGATTCTCCCCCATCCAGGCTGGTATTTTGACTGACTTGGTTTTGTGCAGGTCTAGTGCATTCATTCAGTCACAGCCACTATGAATGAGCTGTGCAATGGTCTTGATGTGTCTGACAAATACAGTTTTATTGTAGATGTCTACTACTTCTGACTCTTCTCCAATGATGCCTGAACCCTGTGCAAAAGGAGTGTGATACAGATATTCCACTTGGGGCTGAACTCCATCTCTTATTTTATGAATTTTGACCAGTTTTGTATTAATCAGCATCTTTATTACATATATAGTCCTTTGGTAATATGGTAGGGTGTGGTATAGGTAGATAATATGTTAAGGGTATTTCTAACTTTTTAAAGAACTTCCACACTGATTTTCATAATGGTTGTACCAGTTTTTACTCTTACTAGCAGTGAATAAGTTCCCATTTCCCCACATCCATGCCAACATTTTTGACATAATTTTTATATTAGCTATTTTGATTGGAATATGATGAACTCTCAAAAATGTTTTCATTGGATTTTCCTGATAGCTAAGGGTGTTGAACATTCAAAAAATTCTTGGGCATTTATTTGTATTTCTTCTTTCAAAACTATTTAATTTCATGTTCCTAATTATAACTGGGTTGCTTTCTTGATATTTAGTTTTTCTGTTTGTTTATTTTTGTTTTGTTTAGTTTGGTTATCTTTTTATTCTTTGATTATTCTAGAAGCTAACCCTCTGTCTGATGTATAGCTGGTATCTTAGTTACTTTTCCATTGCTGTAATGTTACACCATGGCCAGGGCAATTCATAGAAGAGTTTATTTGGATCTTATAGTTTCTGATGACTATAGTCTATGACCATTATGGAGGGGACCATGGCGGCAGGCAGGCATAGCTCTGGAGCAGTAGCTAAGAGCTTAATCTCGATCTACAAACATAAGGCAGAGAGAGGCATATACAGAGAGAGATAAATGGAAATGAGTAATGTAGTAGTACTTTCTTATTGGGTCACCAGCCCACAAATGATGACACAGAGACTTACTATTAATTATGAAAGCTTGACCTTAGCTTAGGCCTTTTCCCACCTAGCTCTTATAACTTAAATTAACCTGTCTCTGTTAATTTATATTCTGTCATGTGGCTCAGTTATCTCTGCTCCCTAAACATATGTCCAACTTCTTCAGAGTCCCCTGGCATCCCTGCCTCTCTTCTTCCCAGAGTTCTCTCTCTCTCTCTCTCTCTCTCTCTCTCTCTCTCTCTCTCTCTCTCTCTCTCTCTCTCTCTCTCCCAGGAAGTCCCACCTATATCTCCTACCTAGATATTGGCTGTTCAGCTTTTTATTACACCAGTCACAGCAATACAATACATCTTCACACACTGTACAAATATTCTACAACAGAATGACAAGCCTCCTCCATCACAGCTATATCTTAATCCTTCCCAAACAGTTCTACCAGCTAAGGACCAAGTATTTATATGTATGAGCCTGTGGGGGTCTATTCTCATTCAATTCATTATAGATAGTATTTTTTTTAACCATTCTGTGTATTGCTTCTTCAATCAAATGATGGTGCCCTGTGCTATAAAGAAGATTTTTAGTTTTGTAGGTTCCCTTTGTCCATTGTTGATCTTAATGCCTTTGTTCTGGGGGTCCCATTTAGAAAGTCTTTTATTGTGCCTATTATGTGACCATATTCATTACTCTCTTAACTGTCAAATTCAGACAATCAGATCTTTTGTTAAGGTCCTCAATCCATTTGGAGCTGAGTTTTATTTAGGGTGAGAAACAAGGATCTGGCTTTACTTCTTTTACAAGTAGCTATCCAGTTGGATTAGCACCATTTGTTGAAGATGCTGCCTGCTGGGGTCTGGTTCTGCATGAGGGCAGGGTCTGAAGATGGGTGGATACAAGAGAGGCAACGGGAGGAATCAGATATGGGACACTTCTTAGTTTTGTTTTAGGAGAGATGGACAGAGAGGAAGCGCATCTTGGTACGGCTTGTCCTACTCTGACAGGAGCCGTCCCTGGTGGGACAGGTCCCAGCAGAGGATATAAGGAATCAGCAGGGGAAGCAAGTGAGCCAGGCCATAGTGGTCGGGAGAATCTTGCAGCCTGACTGACTAGCAGTCACAGTGCTTCTTTATTTATACAGAATTTAGTACTCGGGGATACATTCATGATGTTCCAAAACATCGATCATATCATTTTTGTTTTGGGACATGTGTTTTGGGACATGTCACTTCTTGTTGCTTATCTTTTAGTCATCATTAATAAACTATGAAAGAACAGAGCTATCATTTCCAATATTTCTTCCTCAAGTTTTGACATCATTAATAAACAGAGTTATCATTCTTACTCATTAACCCAAAACCCAGTTTTTAAGAATCTAGAGAAATATGACAGCCTGTGCTCAGGCTGGTAGCTTTGGTTGCTTCAAGGACACTAGACCAAAACAAAATCGTCAAGCCACCCTGGGCATTTTGTTGTGTCCCAAGCAGTGTATTATTAACTCTTAATGGTCAGAGTGCACAAGAAAAATCCTCAGGTCAAATTTTTATTCAAATTCTGGCATAATACAATATTTATATTTTATAGCTTTATAGAATTTGCCTATATGTCTAATCTTGGCATTCTGTTGTTCCTTGGTCATATGTCACCATATTGGCTCTACATGAGCTAACTTTTCTAAGAAAGGGAGGTCCTTATGTCTCATATATTTATCATGTTTCCACTCCATACTTTGCTCATCAATATGTCTCTATGTAGGACAGAGTTGTATGCCATGTAATTGTTTGAGTATGCAGTGGGAAGAGGCTTGTAATCTGAACTGTGGCCAACTCCTCTAGCCCACCAAATCTTGTTGATCTTTTTGAGTTTACTTTGTTTTTAATATCTTGTTCCTGTGTAAATACAGGAACAGATGTTTCAAGGATGTCCCATAGCCTCATGAAGAGACCTCTGGCTTCTTTATGTGTCACAACCTCCAAGGCGTAAGGAAGACCTCCAAGTAGATAAGGATATCTCCCTAAAAGTGGGGAATATTATGTTCAGGACTGTCCTGAACGGCAATTGGGGAAGCTTAGAAGAAATAATCCTGGGAGAAGGCATAAATGATTCATATGAAATTTTCCATCAATCCAATATCCCCAAATGTACAAATATTAAAAGTGCCCCAAGAATGTAACAGGTGGAGATGAAAACCAAAGGTGGCATGGCAGCCATCATGTGGCTCAGCTCTGCTGGATCTTTGTCAAGCAGCTGTGCTGGCTTTATGATTTCTGCCATTCCATTTAGATATGGCTTTGCTAGCTGCCTTTTCTCCAACATGTATTTTTGGATTCTTTGTCAAAAATCAGGAGGCTGCAGTGAGTTTACATGTGAACCCTCAACAATTCCATTGATCAATGGGTCTATTTTTATGCCAATATAATACTGCTTCTATTGTCATATCTTTTTCCTTTTCTAGTTCTTGGCTTGTAGTACAGGTTTTAGGACATTGTTTATAAGCTAATTAAAAGAGATTAACTATTGTTAGTGACAGATGCTTAAATTTATCCTTAGTCTCAAACCTAATATTACCTTAATGTTACCTTACAATGTTCATATAAAATCTGTATGTATAACTTTAAATTGGTTATGTATTTATTTCATTTTATAATCATTTTAATGTATCTAGCCATCGAATAATCTCATTAATAATGTTGTCTGTGGAAATGTGCATCCTTAACATCTCATTGTTTATATTTTCAACAGTTATTTAATATAATTTAATTTTAAATAGTTTTTGCCTATGTGAAGGTCAGTCTATCTCCTTTATACCCATAAAAATAAGCTTCAGTCAATTCTGACCCATTAACTTCTTCTCTGAGAGGGAGCTTAGATTTTTTTCATGCTTGTGAATAACACAGAGAGCAGTATGAATACACACAATAGCAGATGTATCTTTTTTCAGCTGCACTAATCAGTTACTAACCAGGTAACAAGAGTAATATCTCTTGGATAATGATAGCATCAGTGATAATGTTAGAAGAATTAAGTCTTGTAATTCTGCACAATTTATGACAACGGTGGGGTACAAGTTTGGGATATAAAAACTTTATGCACATATGTATGTGTTTCAGAGCTAAGGATCAAAATGAGGGCTTGGGGATTCCAGGAAAACACTATGTCATTGAACTGTGTGTGCCATCATGCTTAGCTGCTATAAATTATTTAAAATTTCCTTCTTTGTTAGTTATATACTGACATATGCTGTCTCTTAACAGATGTCTACCTTACTTAACCATAAATTTAAGTATTTCATGGTTAAATTTCTTACAAAATCATTAGTGTTGTGACTTTCATGTTTGCAAATCATCATTACTCGACTGGAGTAATGTTCCAGTCTCATATCCTTCAATATGTGTGTGTTTTCCTGACTAACTTCTTGTCTACATGCTTACTAATTTTGTATGTCAGGGAGGCAACTCCATAACTTCCTCATTTCATAAGAATATGTATGAGAGGAAACGTTTAGATCCATTTTCTCATTTTCCTATTGTCTTCCACTGTGTTTGAATGATTCTAACATCCCAGCCAGGGAAGTGAGGTACTGAGGCATTGCAGTCTGCTTTTGGGCTTTCTGTCGGTGGCTCTGTGACTTATGATAAATTTTGACATTTATCTCCTTTAGAGCTACAATTGTCTTTGCTTCAGCCAGAAAATCAGCTCCTAAGTCACCTTATATCAATAATACTTTCTTCTTTGATATGGTATAAACGTTGTAATAACTTCTCCAGTGTGTCTAAAGGCACATTTCTACACAAGCTCTTCTTTAGATGCTTTAAAAGACACTTTGTTTCCAAATACAGCCATTTAACACTCAGTAAAAATATTAAGATAATTATTCCAACACATACCTAATTTTTAGAAACATGCCATTTGTCTTTAGATATATTTATGAAGACATCTGCAAATGTACTCTTTATGTTTTTATCAGATGTGTTCTACCTGACTTTAATAATTAGATGAAATTATATTATTTCTTACATGGAATATAAAAAGAAATATTACATCATATGGATGTGCTATGTAATAAAATGATATAACAGTCATATTTCTTTGGTGTGTTATATGAAGAAAGAAGTTCACATCTTAGCTTTGCTTATTAGGAACAGGGTGTGGGTTGGGGGAAAGGGCTGGGTGGGAACGGGAGAATGTGAGTGGTATGTAAAATGAATAAAAAATTTCTTAATAAAGAAAGAAAATAGCCAGGCAGTGGTGGCACACGCCTTTAATCCCAGCACTCGGGAGGCAGAGCCAGGTGGATCTCTGTGAGTTCGAGGCCAGCCGGGTCTACAGAGCGAGATTCAGGAAAGGCACCAAAACTACACAGAGAAACCCTGTCTCAAAAATAAAAAAAAAAAAAGTTTTTATATTTAAATAACACTAAATGTGATAAGCATACAGATAATTCAATCATTTTAAAAGAGAATGGTTTTAATGATTCAGAATGCATATGATTATTAGGACTCTTAGATGCACAGAAGATAGTGTGAGTTTTAATAATTCACACCAAAGTGTAACTGAAGGGTGTAAATGTAGGGTAGTCTATATTCGTGAGCTTTAATTTACTATTTATAATTTCCTTACAATACAATTGCATGCATTTAGTCTATATTTAGCCTAAGTTAAGTAAAAATATTTGAAACTTCACACTGATTTTATTTAGGTAATTAATTTTCCATACTAGAAAAATTGGTCAGTTAATTTAATAAATTATTGCTTTATTTATTTTGAAATTCTGAATTGGATTTATTAAATGATAATTAATACAAAAACTTTAGGCATTAATGCTGTACCATATGGATCATAAATAATCTAGTTTGGAAGGCAAGTATGTGAAAATAGAAAACTTGCTCATGAGCTGCTATTTTTGAAACAGAGTGGTAAACTTGTAGTGATATTTTAACTACTATTTCCACTTTGCTGTTTAAAATTTCTGTGATGAAAATATTTAAAAATAACAGTACTAAATGGAACTATAATTTTATTAAGATTTTTTTTATTCATTTTATGTACCAACCACAGATTCCCCTCTCTTCCCTCCTCCTGTCCCCTACTATTCTCCCCCCTAAATCCACCCCCCATTCCCTCCTTTGAAAAATGTAAGGTCTCCCATGGGTAGTCAGCAGAGCCTGGTCCATTCAATTGAGGCAGGTCCAAGCCCCTCCCACTACATCAACGCTGTGCGAGGTGTCTCATCATAGGTAATGGGCTCTAAAAAGTCAGTTTATGCACCAGGGATGGATCCTGATCCTACTGCTGAGGGGCCCCTTAAGCAGATCAAGCTACACAACTGTCTTGCTTATGCAGAGGGCCTAGTCCAGTCCCATGGAGGCTCCACAGCTGTTGATCTAAAGTTCATGAGTTCCTACTAGCTTAGTTTGGTTGTCTCTGTAGGTTTCCCCATGATGATCTTGATGCCTCTTGCTCACAGAATCCTTCTTCTCTCTCTTCGACTGGGATTCCTGGAGCTCAGCCTGGTGCTTGGCTGTGGATCTCTGCATTTGCTTCTATCAGTTACTGGATGAAGGCTTATGGTGGTATTTTATTGGTACTGAAATGTGATTTTATTTGTATGTTAATAAATAAAGTTGCTTGGGGGTCAGAGCTAATAGCAAGCCATAGCAGGGCTGGGCATTCGTGGTGCATGCCTTTAATCCCAGCACTTGGTAGAAGAGCTAGGTAGATCTCTGTGTGGTCAAGGATACAGCCAGCATTAGAAACACACACCTTTAATCTCAATACCATAGAAGACCTGGAGGGCTGTACATACAGGCAGTGACGAGGCAGTCATGTATTTGGGTTTACAACCAATGAAAAGGCAGAACAGATAGACTATATAAAGACAAACACATAGGAAGTAGCTCTCTTTTGGAGAGGTAGGACCACTGCAGGAGGAAGGGTAAGGTTTTAGCTCTGAGCCCTGACCTCTTGGCTTTTTTCTTTACATTGGTTCTGTGTTTCTTATTTAATAAGACGGTTGGTTACATCTACAAAGGCTCTATGATGACAGGTAGGGAATTCACTGATCTGATTACCGGGGTAAGGCAATTCAGGTACCCGCTCCACTATTGCCAGTAGTCTAAGCTGGGGTCATCCTGTGGATTCCGGGGAATTTTCCTAGCACCAGGTTTCTTCCTATCCCCATGATGTCTCCCTCTATCAAGATATCTCTTTCATTGCTTTCCCACACGGTCCCTGTTCCAGCTTGGCATTTTACTCTATTTTATTCTCAATTTTTTGAAACTATAAATAATAGAATGAAGCATTGTTCTCTCTTCTCATTCTTAAAACCTGTTTGTCAGGTATACTATAGTCACCTATTGTAGGTGCTATAAATAGCATAATATTGACTTTCTTAAAGAGCACATAGTAAGATTTCTGTAAAGCATAGTTATGTTTAGTATTTGAGCCCAAGTGTAAGAAGGAATATCTTTAATATTTATATTGTTAATTATATTATGAAAGCAACAGGTTCAAAATCGTATTTGAGGAGTAAGTGCTATGATGGCAATCTTCATTGCCAACTTGACTGGGTTTAGAATCACCCATGAGATACATCTCTGGGAATGTCTTGGAATCAATTCCCAAGAGACTAAATATTGAATAGGGAAGATTTATCCTGAAAATAGGTGGCATCATCCATGGTCTAGGCTCATGTATTAAATCAAAAGGAAATAATGAAGAAAGTTAGCTCTACGTCAGCATATATATCTATGCTTCATAACTACAGATGTGACATTACCATGCCCTCACACTTCCGTCAGCGTGCCTCTCATACCATGTTGGATTGTATTCTTAATTCATGAGCCAAAATAAATCTTCCCTCCCTTCAGTTCCTTCCTG
Source organism: Peromyscus maniculatus bairdii (assembly GCF_049852395.1). Taxonomy (NCBI): domain Eukaryota; kingdom Metazoa; phylum Chordata; class Mammalia; order Rodentia; family Cricetidae; genus Peromyscus; species Peromyscus maniculatus. The sequence continues at coordinate 34,699,599 of NC_134866.1, read as the reverse complement.
TAGGGTGTCTGTTCACAGCAACAAGAAAAGCAATGAAGAAAAGCGCCACACAGAGTTTTAAAGAAAGGATTATGACCAAATCAAGATGAATATCCAATGTTTAAATAAATCTTTATTAGTCAGTGCTATGGTCTTAGCCATATGGTGGATCATAGCTATAGGATCAGCGCTTGGGAGGCGAAAGTAGTAGGATCAGGAGTTCTGAACTACATGAGATGTTGTCTCCAAAAAAAAAAAATCTAAAACAAAAATAAAACTTTAAAAAAAAAGCTGTGATCATAAGTAATGGAAGAGCAGTAGCTAGAAAAATCAAAGACAAAATGTCCAAGTCTCTAATTCAGCCTTTGCCAACATTGCCCAGAGTTCCCTGAAGAGTTGGCTGCTTATTTCTTCCACATCACATCCAAATTTCTGACATCATCTTCCATGGTCTGATATGTAGTACTGGGACTAGGGCTAAACTGAAATCTATCATCAGACTCGTTTTCTCTCAGTATTTCTCTAAGGTGTGAGTAAGTGTCCCAAAACACAGACTATGTCTGCCAGGCAGCTCTAGACATAGATGACTGCTTTGGAAGTAGGGGTGCCAGAAGAGACTGGAAATGAAAACTGACTGAGTTACTCTGAAGTAGGGATTATCTCCACTTCCTTGTAGCTGTGAGACTGTTTGAGAATGTCAGGAACATACAAAAGGTTTTGCTGTCATACCCGTGCAAGAGCATCCATGACCTACAATAAAAAATTTATTGCATCAACTTCTTCTTTCCATAAAGTGTAAGTGAAAATGTCACTGATAGGAAGTACAGGTCAACCTTAACAGTGAAATTCAGCACTGTCAGTATGGAGGAACCTTGGATAAATTATACTACTCTGTGTGCTACTTATTAAGGAGAAGAGGAAACTATTCCTTGGCATCAGGAATTGTGCCAGTACTATCAGCAAGGCCTTGGAGTTCCTCTGCTGAACACAAACATTTTATGGAACGTATACAGCATGTAGGTGTACTCTGTAGCTTTGTTCTGGGTTATTGTGATGGTATACTGCCTCACTGCAGCGGGTAGTAAATGGGATTTGCTCAACTTTAAGTATGCTCTTTCTAGCTATTTCCTGGAAGATGAACCATCAAGCAATGGAGTCTCTTAGAATCAATTAAATTAGCATATTACTTTGTCCAACAGTCAACAGCATCCTAGGCATTTTAAGTGTACACTTGAATGGCTCCAAATCCATTCACCACAATGTGCTTCCACTGCACTATACATTATCTCCAGAATCTTTTAAGAGCCCTGAAGTGAGGTTCTACCCACCAAGAAATAAATCTTCATTCCTTGTTGCCCCTGCCTTCGATAGCCAATATTCTTATTTCTGTTTCTGTACATTTGACTAATCAGAAACCTCAGATTTGTGGAATCATACAATATTTATTTTTTTGGCATATTTTCTTCAAATTTCCTCTGTTTCATAGCAGATATTCAGACTTTTTAAAGATGAATAATATACCAATTCTCCACATTTGTTAATCTATTTATTGCTATGTGGTTATTTGAGTTGCTCTTGACTTGTGGAAAATACAAATATCATTGATACAGATGTTGTAAGTTTTGGTCAATGACAAGAATAGCTTTTTCTGATTCATGGTGTGCTGATTTAGTTCATTGACCTGAAGCAATTTTTCTTTTTCTTTCCAGGCTATCCCTATCTCCACCAATCTCTGTGCTTTGAGAAACCATGTATTTTGTAATAATCGTCCTTGAGATATCTAGAAGAGTACCAAATGTAATTTCCAAATGCAGCTACTAACTTATTAAGATAACAATGAGGAGAAGAAATAGGGGAAAAGAACATAGAGAGTCAAAGTAACCAAGTGTTTTTCTCTTCCAATCTTTCTTTCAAGATGTATTTTCAACAATAGGGCCTAAACCTTTGATAATATTTATCACTTTGGTGAAGGGATAAAAATAGAGATATTAAAGGAGATTTTCCTTGCAGTGTGAGAGATACATCTACATCACTTATTTATTCATCTATTGAGGTATCATTTAACACCTTTCCCCTTGAACATGTATTCAAAAACTTCAAAGAGTTCAGGGACTTCATGCTCCATTTTCTTTCTCTAGGACAGAGTACATATGAAATAGTCAATAAATATTTATGAAATAAGTGAGTAAAATTAATTATTAGAATGGACTCTTACATCTTAGTCATTGTGATAGGCATTATAGAATACTAAATAACACCATGTCTGCCCTAATCATGCTTTAAGACCAACTAGGGAGTCAGAAAGATGATACATCACAGTCATAAACACACACCAATGGCTGCGAGGAGGAAGGGGAGATTACTTCCACTTATGCATGATAAGGACATTTGCAAAGAGGAGCTGGTTTTGTAGGAAGAATCTTGACAGGTAAAAGCCTGAAGAGCATGTATACCATGAGCAGGAAGAAAAACACAAGGGTGAGAAGCATAACAAGGTACTCCAGTATTCTGAGCTCTCATTCTATTCCAGAAAATTCAAATTTCCTTCCTTAATTTCAACTTCATATAAATCATATTTTCCCATCCCTAGGGACAAATCATCTTCCCTTGTGCTTCACTACAGGAAACCAAGTGGCACACAGCAGCCACGTGTGAAAGCCTAACTAAGAATGCAGGCCTCCAGATCTCATAGCTTATCACTCCAGTCACTAAACTAATCTATGAGATTTAGTTAGATTTTCTGGATAACATATGAACTGTAGATGCAGAAAGAAAGAGAAAACTCTGTAGTATTAAAATAGTGGAGCAAAAACTGTGTTTTAGCTTCAAATATAAACAATTATTTTGTAATTCAGACACAGTAAGTTTCTTCGGATGGAATATTTAGTTAGATGTTATAGAGAATAGAAAGAAAGTCATGTTCATTATTATTAATTTTACAAAGAGTATTGCCTTTGGTGTATGTATTTCTAAAGCTTGACTCTAAAAATATTAATTTGCAAACACTGTCTTAAAAACAGTTTGATTGAATTGCCTGAAGCAGATGTTCTCTTCTGAGGCATTATCTGACCGAAATGTATTGTAGTGTTTCCTGACTTCTAAGAATTCTTATTTTTCCTAACTCAATTCAAAATTGGTTTAGCTAACAAAAAAAAAAAAAAAAACAAATTTACTTTAGCAATTAAGGAAGATTGTGAACTGAATGGACAGATAAGGCAAGTAGCTACTGTATTTTTATGGGTAAAAGGAACAGGAAGTAAGGAGATGGTTGAGAGGAGTAGTGATTTTTAGGTCCTCTGCATAATGTGAGTTTGATGGACAGCTGATTGCATGAAGAAGTTTAAGGGTGCTTTAAGGTGCTACTTCAACTCACTTTATTCTTTTCACCTATGCTTAAAAGACTTTGGTTTTTAGAGGTGGATGTCCTAGGTAGTTTTTAACTGTGAGTTTCATACAGTCCAGGGTCACTGGAGAGGTAAAACCCTGGTTGAGGAATTAGCTAGATCATATAGGCCTGTAGGCATGTCTATGGTGGATTTAAAAAAAAAAAAAAAAAAAACCACATTGATGAAGGAGAGCCCAGCCCACTGTGAGCAGGACCACCCACAGGCCGGTAGTTCTGGTTGTCTAAGAAAGGTGCCTCACCACAGGTCTATAAGGGAAGCAAGCCAGAGAACAAGAAGCAGCCCACATGGTCGTTCCTGTGCGCTCCCTGGTCGGAGGTAATAGTGCCTGCAAGAGCAAGCACTGTGACCTTCAGGTTTCTGCCCCGATTCCCTGCCTTGACTTTCCTCAAAGATAAACATGTCATGGAAGTATAAGATGACATAAACCGTCCCCACCCCAAGTTGTGTTTGGTCATCGTGTTTCATCACAACAACAGAATGGAACTAGACTAATAAATTACTATGAAACTCTACAATGAAACTTCAGTGGCATCCCCCATGTTGTGGGTATAAGAATACAGATACACATACCTTGACTTGCTTGCATGATTAAAAATCCAAGACAAGTATCTATGCTTTTTCTCCTTTTATTTCTAGGTACCATGCCTGTGATAGTTCTTAACAGCAGCAGAATTAGAGAATAATTTGGGAATAGAATCCCAAAGAGGCCTGGGGATTGATAGCAAACTCTGTATTAGTTTTCCAGTGAGTGTGATGGCTTTTTTTGTACATCACAACTTGGCTGAGATATGATGACTAGCTATTTGTTCAAATACTACAGTAGATGTTGAATGTACAGATGTCTGTAGATGAGGTAATGTTTTTAACCATTTGAATGGAGCATATTACCTGCTGTCATATGTATTGACCTCATCCAATCAGTCGAAGGCCTTAAGAGCAAACACTGAAGTTTCCTAAGGAAGAGACAATTCTACATTAGAACAATCATCTCTTTAAAACGGTTTCCTAAAGTTTTTCAGGAACACATCCTCACAACGCATTTGAATAGAGAGTATTTTTCAAATCCATCTTACACAACAATATTTCCCAGGTTGCGTAATTAATCTACCACCCTGGAAAGACTATGATAAAAGGCTAGAACAGCCTCAAAAAGACAAAGAAAAGTGAATACACAGATGCTGCTATTTCAGCCAACATCTACACTGTCTCCTGGAAGTGTCCCCACAAATCTCTCAGTTATCGTGACTGTATAATGGAGGAACCTGGGCTAACAGGGAGTGATGGACTTTTCTCAGAGACAGTGCAGCTATCCCTACGTTCTGAATGTACTTGCTGCCCTGAAGCACTGCCTTGAGAATACTAACATTAGTCAGAAAGCTGGTGCTTAGAGCTCTTTTGGCCAGCAAGTGAGATGTTTCTCATTCTAACTAAAAGGATATGAGGATCTGTTATGTGAGTGAGAACATTAAGAGTCCCCAGAGCAGAAGTTCTAGTACATCTCATTCTCATCCCTAAAGATAGACCTAGCGTGTCCTCATGACACTGGGAACCGTTTCCCTTGGGAGAAAAAGAAAATTTGATCAAAAGAATTGAGCATCATCTCTCCTCTATCTCCCAGGCAGTGATTTCGAATAGATGGGAATTTGCTTTGGTCCCAGCATCCTCGCATAAAATAAAAAGGCTCCCTGGCTTTTAAAATGCTAAATGGGTTTACTGGACTGAAATGGTTATTCTCATGTTTCATAGTATTGTCTCTCCTACCTTGATTCTTATTTCTTCAACTTAATATGGCATTTCCTCTGGGGAAAGAATTTACACACCCCTCCACAGGAAAACAAGCCCCTTTTGGCCCATCTGTAGTTTGAGTGGCAAAGGGCCCACACATGTTCAGTCCGACTCACGTGGTCCTATTCAGGCTAATGCCGGTTTCATGACATCCGTAAGGCTTGATCTCCCCTCTCTTTCTCACTTGGGAGCAGGTGGACCCAGACAGTTCTTTGGAGGCACGTGAGTGATTTCTCTCTGGAGAGACACATCTCTCTAGTCTGCCAAGGAATGAAAATCCAAACAATTACATAGATCACTTCCAATGGTGCCAAATACATTCCACCAAATGCCACTGGCAGTCGTTACAGCACGTCATTGGGAGATGTGGTTTTCTTCCAGCATTAGACTTTCATGATATCTTGAATGCCATGACGCCAAGAAACGAAGGGCATCACTCCACAGAAACAGTGGGTCCTCACAACCTGCAGCCGTGCTTCTTGACCGTGAAATGTCTGGAACCAGGAATTAAGAAGCATACTGTAGAATATGCTGCCCTGCCTGCTCACCACATGTATCAGCTTCTCCAAAAATTAGGCAAAATGTTAAATAAAGACCACCATTTTGTACAAATAGGGCTGAGGGAAGGCATGACCTGTTGTGGCTTAGGAAAAGGAACACTCTTCGGGAAGAATGGAAAGTCCTGACAGCCAAAGATGAGTCTGCTCTTCAGGAGGCAAGAACATCCCAAAGTCTACCAGTATTTTTAGATTCAACTGCAAGACTGCCTTTCATGCAAACAAGACCAGAAAGTCATACCAAAGGACAGAGAAAGACCAGGGACAAAGCAGCGTGGAAAACCAAGTTTTTTCAAAGATGAAAGACTAATAATAAGAAGCCAGCCGTGGGGAGCTGCAGGATGGCAAGGAAAGGCAGAGCCACCTAGGAGGGGTGAGACGGGAGGAGGGAGTCTGCAGGGAGGGGGAGAGAGCAGAGAGCTGAGCACGGACGTCAGGAACAAAAGCCCAGGCAGTGGAGTCTGGCGAAGGCAAGGAGAGAGCATGGGGTGTTTTTGAATAATTATTAAAATGAGCATGTGTCTGCGCCATCCTGTGGGTGTGGCGCAGAGCGGAGTGTAAACTCTAGCGGGGCCGAAGCAAACATTGGCTTAGCGGCAGCAGCTGCCAGTCTGTGCCTAGGAGTGTGGGGACCAGCGCGGCGGCAAGCAGACCGACACCATGGCCTCGTCTCAGGGGAAAAACGAGCTGAAATTCGCCGACTGGATGGCAACTCTGCCTGAGAGCATCCACAGCATCCCCCTCACCAATTTAGCCATCCCAGGTAGGTACCCGCGGCACCTGCCCCGCCCTGCTTCACCTTACACTCAGTGCTAACTTGCTTCGTACCCACAGGAGGGAAGCTCGTCCAGGGAGGTGGGTACCCGGGTTCTCCAAACCTTGGAGGACCCTGGCACCGGGCGTCAAGGTGACTGCTTCTCCTGAGCTTCAGAAGGTTGTATTCGCAGGGCTGGGGCAGGGGAGAAGGTGGTTCCAGCCCCCTTCTGTGGTTTTCCCGGAAGATTTAAGGGATTTGGGGGCCAGGCAGTTCAGGATTCTGAGTCGGTAGCTCCATGGTGCGCTACGGGAAGAAGCTGGCTGTCTTAGGAGTTCGGCTCCTGAACATCACTGAGTCCCTCCTCAGCGTGGACTTAGGAGGATTTTGTAGTTTCACTGTTAGAATCTAGCCGAATCATTAGTATTCGTCCCCAGTCTCCTTTAAAGAGACAAAGCGCTCTCTGAAGAGTGATGAAAGTTCAGGGACCAGTGGCGGCGGCGGCAGCATAATCGCTGTCCTTGACACGGAGCTGAAGGGGGCAAGAAGCAGAAAGCAAGCATTTCCTAATTGGCTTGGGCACGGAGGGAGTCTGGCCACAGAGCTGCTTAAGGTAGAGCTCCTGGGTGAGGAGAGCAAACCCTTGCAGACCACACATTTGCTGCTCCAGACAGAAGCCAGGCGGTGAAATCCACGTGAGCAGCAGCGTAGAGGTAGAGATGGGAATCATGAGCAGATTGCCCCCGAAAAGGTGACTGAGCTGGTGGCCTAGAAAGGAAGCTTCGGACCAGCCAGGTGTAGGTGTGTGGGGCGTCAAGAGGCTTTAGCATGGTATGCATGGTTTGGGCCAGAGCACTGGTCAGCTTTCTGGGTCGGAGCACACAGCAGTCCCCTAACTTAGGTATCTAAGAGGGAAGATTGTTTCTGGACAGTTTACAAGCGCGGCAGCTGGGGAAATGCCTTTATTTCTTTAGCAATTCGGTTATGCACATGAGTTGAGGGTATGCACATCCGATTCTTATAAGACTAGGCTGGAGGGCAAATTACTCATGGATAATCAACCCCCTGCCCAGAGGAGAGCTGAGTTATTAAGTTCAACCTTCTGGTCAGTCTGTTTCCTCCGATCTGCCCTCCCCCGACCCTCAACCCCCAACGGAAGCACAATGAGTTGGGAGGAACGGAGTGGAAGTGAAACCTAAGAAATAAGGAGAGGAGCAAGAAATAAAATGGGTTTCTGGAAAAATACCAAGTGCCCAGCTAACAAGCACTGGGACTCACCAGCAACTTAACTCAATTGAAGTGGATTTTGGTGGCAATGACAGACACAGGCTGAGCAGAGCACTGTCCTCAGAAAAAGGTTGTCTCTCCCTTTGTCCTTCCTCACCAAAGGACTTCCCAGGGGCCTAGGTGTCTCTTTGGGAAAGCACAGCCCAGCTTCCCCTCTGCATCAATTCCATTCTCCTGGTTGAGACAGGGGGTTGCTCTTTTGAAGGAGCAGAAAGCACACCACTTTGTCAGTGAAACTCTACTTTCGCTTCCACCGGCATCCTCATCTTCTCTTGCTTTTTATTGTTTTCTTAGGCAGTTATTTCATGTGGTTCCACCTGCTTCCGGCACTGAGCTGGTAATAAGGGCAAAGACGGAGATGCTAGGTCTCCCGGAAGAGAGTCTCTAGAGATGGAAGGAGGTTAAATGCCTGAGGTAGCACCAGCTCTGAGGGATGGTGTGATGCCACATTTGAGTCTCACCATAAATGTCTGTAACACTTCGATTTTCAAAGCCAATGTATGTCTGCTACCTCAAATTCTTCCAAAAAACTCGGCAAAGTAGGCAGTGCTGGGATTACCACCCCACTTCCTAGACTAAAAACAAGCAACCTCCCCCTCAGAACCAAACAAAACAAGACCCAGAAATTCAGTGCAGGCAAATGACCTAAAACTTGCTTAGTGATCTGATCCCTAACAGAAATGTTACGGACTATTTCTTAGCAATGCAGGGGTAAGGACTTTGCAATGTATGTGAGCATAACTGAGAAGCAACAAGTTCTCAATGAGGCGAGAAGTAAGGCATCTTAGAAACAGGGTGATTTTCCTTTTCTATGTCATGGGACTAAGGGGAACTTTGAAGTCAGAGACTGATTTTTCTGCTGGTCTCTGGTAGAGACATAAAGATGATGAAATTTGGAAGATAACTGTCTTTCTGTTGTATTCCTAAGCCCTTTTAGTATAAGATTTAAAGTAAATGACCCATAAAGCCTTGTACTTTCACACCAACACTTCTGTGAAACACACACACACACACACACACACACACACACACACACACACACACATTCCATGTCACCAAATATATATTCCCCAATACCCATATAGTTGTACAAAAATAGGTTTTTGCAAAATTCTTAACTATAAAACTGGGATTAAAATGAGTCTGGTACCTTTCTGCATCATATAACACGGAATTTCTGGAGAAAAAGAAGACATTCAAATTTTGATAGAGCAGACTAATTGGAGACTATTACACACTAATGGAATAATTGCCTTAAAATCATGCTAATAGCTTCCTGGCTGCTACATGTTTACTTGGCCAGTTGCTCCAGCTTGAATTAAGCAATTATCTCCACCATTTAAAACCACGTCTGGTGCACAACGCAAGTGTTTCTGTGGAGAGGAACTGCTGCTCAGTCGTCCTACAGCCTCAGGTTTTCTTAGGTGAAGCCTATAGAGGGTGAAGAGCCAGCTAATTATGAGGCCACCTACTTGGGGCAGCTGTCTCACTTACCTAAGACCATAGCAAAGAACAGTCTCTCTCTCTCTCTCTCTCTCTCTCTCTCTCTCTCTCTCTCTCTCTCTCTCTCTCTCTCTCTCTCTCTCTCTTTCTCTCTCTCTCGTGTGTGTGTGTGTGTGTGTGTGTGTGTGTGTGTGTGCTCTAGTCCCCACCATGTGTGCGATTCTGGTGTCCTTGAATGTTTCTCAAACAGGTGTATCTTGAGTGCTTTCAGAACCGAGTCTCTCAGTGCTGTTCTGTATTTAAAATTTTCATGACTTGGTGTGGACTGGGATAAATGATTGTTAGTAACTGGCATTAGTGAATTATTTTTAATTTATTATTCAAAGATAAAATACTGGCAGGACACACAATTGTTCAAATTTCAGTCTTCTCATTTCTTTTCTCTCTGATGAAACCAAACTTATGGCATTTGAAATGTGCATGAGGCTGGCTCTCACCACAAGCAGGTCAGAGATGATAAAAAAAAATCAAGGAAGCAGGAAGACAAAGTATAAAATTCAGGTGAAGGTGAATCTGATAATTATTTGGCATCTTTGATGCAGAGTTTTAATTCTAATCACAGTGCCTCTAGAACCATTAAAAAGAGATTTGTCATGGCAGTATGTAGTGTGTTGATAGTCAGGGTCTGTGATAGAGTGCCTTTTTGGTCCAAAGTATAAGATACTGAGAAGGATTTGGCTTATGGGACGGATCTGCTACATAAGTCCGATATATAATGAAAGTCATTTACCCATAGTCAAACTGATCACCCAATAAGGAAGAATTGATCAAAATGTAGGACTGCAGTGTCAGAAAGAATGTATGTACTCTTGAACAGGGAGTAGTTGATTATTTTAGATAAACAAAAGAATGTTTTATAAATCAGTGATTATGTGGATAAATTTTATTTCCTTTAGAAAACTGCAACACCAGCACAAATAAACAGTTTTATGAAAACTAAGCATTTGTACAATTGATTTCTTGTCCAAGAACTTTAGCTTGCATTCATGTTGTTGTTTGTTTTGTTGTGTGTGTGTGTGTGTGTGTGTGTGTGTGTGTGTGTGTGTGTGTGTTCTGAACCTGGTGTCTCACATGTGATAGAAAGTACTCTACCTCTTTAAGGCTTTGTTCAGTTTTAACTTTTTGCCTCATGGTAATCCTTTCATGTTGCCAACACTCTTAGAGTTAACTTACCTCTTCTTTACTTTTTTCAGGCTTTTATTTTGTTTTTAATCACCCATGTGTTTTTCTGGGGGGTATGTGCATGTGAGTACAGATGCCCTTGAAAGCCAGAGTGATGAATTCCCCCAGAACTGGAGTTACAGGCAGTTAGTTGTGAGACTCCTAATATAAGTGCTGGGAACTGAACTTGGGTCCTCTGTAAGAGCAGTACATACTCTTCACCTCAAAGTCCCTTCTCCAGCCCCCTTTCTCCTCCTTGCAATTTTCTACTTCTATTTTAATTGAATGAAACTACTTATAGAGTCAATCAGGCACAGAATCTACTTGAACACATCTCTAAAACCACGTGTATGTTTGGTCAGAATGGTCATATGAAGTAAATCTTTCATCAATCAAAACACAACACGACTGTTCAGAATGAATATCTCTCTGTGTTATCCTACCAATTCCCCATCAGACTTGATTTTTCTAAAAAAGAAAAAATGAAGAGAATCTAGAGGATTGGGCATTTCAAAAGTTAGTTTTGAAATTGACACATAAAAGCTGCACTAATCTGCTCTACTACAACTTTTTCATGATGATTTGAATCGAATTCTCAAATATTGTTAACCAACACAAAGTTTTGTATATTATACTTTACTGTTTACAGTGTTTTCTCATATGCACATACAATTTTAATGTGTTCTATCAATGATCTTTTAGGACCTTGTCACTCAAGGCTGTCCAGGCAGGACCACCGGCATTGTCATACATAGACTCATGGTAGAAATACAGCATCTATATTCCACTATTCCAACTTATTTAATCATAATCTACAATTTAATAAGATAGCCAGCTTATTCATATATACATTTATAGTATAAGAAACACTTTAGTACACCGCTAAAAGGGAACTTTATTCTGTGAGTAGCAGAGTCAAACCTAAGTATACATCTTTCTAGTAGGCTTTTTGTTGAACTATCCATGAGTGTTCAAGTTTTCAATCAAGCTTAAAACCAGAACTCCATATTTGATTCAAGGCTAATTGCTCAGTCTGGGAACACTTCTGATAACTGACATTATAGTTCATCATGAACCTTGAGCAATAAATGTTATTTAATTGCTATTTAAGTGTTCAGATTAGGCCACTGTGATAAATGTAAAACCTTCTCCCTCATTTCTTTAAGCCCTGCTGCTCATTGATATTGGCTATCAACAGCACTTACTATCAGCCCATCTGGGGATGCAGGGGGATGGTAGTGCCAGCTTAAGGAAAGGAACACCCCTACACTGGTTCTGCATCCATTTGTTCTCATTCCTTATTGTTCACAGAAATAAGGACTTGTGTAATATTTATGAGGTGAAGGTTTATTTACTTTATCTACGATGTAGGATTTGCAATATTTCTCTTGAGTAAAATTTACTTTATAAACATAAAATTTCCTAAATGGTCATCATCAGGAAACTATAAAAAGCATGGGTGAATAGTAAATTGATGTATGATAGAAATAAAATAGTCAATTTTGTTTATATTTACAAGGCATACCTCATTTATTTAAAGCACAGTTTCCATGGGATAGAAACATGTATGAATGTGTATATAATTCCCTTGTTTGAATATCAGCTGCTTAACAATTAAAATGTTCTAAAATAGATAACATTTATAATCCACATGCACGTGCACACGCGTGCGTGCACACACACACACACATACACACACTTCTCAAATGCTAAAACCAATATTACAATAAATAAATGTTGAAGGTCATGCACTATATGCATATGAAAATTGCATAATTTCACAACCCTTATTTGCAAAGAAACACAAACACGTGAATACACACTGACACAAAAGAGGGTGCTCTTCAAGTACTGTTAGCTCCAAAGTAAAATCAGAGACATGATAATCCACTTCCATTCATCCTAAGTGGATTTCTGACTAGTTGTAACCATCCTAGGATTGATTCCAAACATGCTGCACGGGAATCACAAAAGTTTGGCTACCATACAGTTGAGGCTTTTCTACTTTCTTCTCTTGAGGAGTAGTTAGGGTGTGGTCATTTTTTGTGTCTTTAGAGGCTGAAATTTGAGAATGTTAATGTCTAACAAGGATCAAACGTTCTGAGAGCTGAGGTCCTTATGTGGAAGCTGCTGATGCTGGCGTCTACCACTGCTGACTCCACATCACTGCTGATGCCACAGGGGCCAGCATTGCCCAAACCCATCCATATTTTGGGCTAACTCATATTTATTGATTTGTAGTTATTAGCATTTGGTCCCATGATTCAAGTATGAGTTTAGGGAGGATGGCAGAGGACGACATGTTGAATAGAATTCTTTCTTTTTCTTTAGTCTTTTTGTTAGCTCAGTTTCTTTCTGTGTGCACATATATACGTAGGCACATTTACATGTGTGTATATGTATATGAGTGTGTATCACTTTTTTTAAAAAAAAAAATACATGATTTTTCAGTAGGGACACCTCTGGATGGTGCTGTGCAATCATTCTTACATATAAGTCCAGAGTAAAGATAAAAGTGTGATCTGAATTTTTCTCACCAAGTAGTCTGAGTGAGTGTAAATAGAACCAAATAATCTGATAGACCTGAAATAATCCCTAAATGTACCACTGTATTGAAATGTAGAGTAATAATGTAGTCTTGCCCATCACAGAAATTACACACACACACACACACACACACACACACAATCAAATTATTGGTACTTAAGAGAGGAAACTGTTTCTTGAAACAAATTTCCCTGCTACTGCTAAAGAGAATGTTTCTTACCAATAAACATTCATTTTTGGAAAGCCAAGAGCTTTCTACCATGTTAGAAATACCACAAAGTCCTTGATATAATTATGCAGGATTTAATGTATTAAAATGCTATATCATCTTATCTTTTCTGGTCTATGTAGGGTTATGATTAGCCTCAGAAGGTTAATGACCAGAAAAGCATCTAAACCACATGCTCCCTAAGAAGGAGAAATAGTGAAAAAGGAAAATAAAACCTAACACATTTCAGATAGAATTCTACTGCCAAAAGCTTTCTATGGCACCATATGCTTTTATTATGCTCTATTAAGAGAGGAAGATAGGCCAGGCAGAGGGGCAGGGGAGGGTGATTAAACCTTCTCAAGAAGCTTCCAGGATTAGTCACCTCCAGAGGTTAGGTTCTGAAACAGATGGCCCATGGATTTTGTTAGATACACTCTTGTTGTTTTCTTGTACTCGTTACAGATTATGGGAGTGGACAAACCTTACAATGCTCTATATAAAATGCTAGCTCTTATTGTGTTTTGCACAGGGTAATTCTTCCTGTGAAATAACTTTTAGGAAGCAATTATGTTTAACATCCTTGGTCATCATGATGATAGTTCAGTTTCTCAATTCAATGGAAGACTTTTTATTTTGAGGAAGAGAGTGAGCTATGATGACTTACTTGTCTACTCAACTTTCCTGGTGGCCTCCATGCTTGCCGGTGAAGGAAAAGTTGTGCATGGTATATCCTTGGTGGGTTAATGGGAACTTACCTCAATGCATGATTCAAGCCATGTTGAGTTGTGTTGCCATATGGAGCGAGAAGGTGGCCAGAACTCTCTCAGTACAAAGTTAGCTTTAAACACAGTCTTTCCATGACCTAGCCTGGGCCTTTCCCAATAAAAATTTAATCAAGGTGATGTCAAGATCATGTTACATTGGAAGGCTTCAGACATTTAAAAAATCCAGTTAAAGAACTGTTTGGAGGAACAGGGAAGATGCAGAGTGGCAGGCCTAGTTCTGTTCTCAGGGATGATTCAAGCTACAGAAGTTGAGGAACATGGAAGATGAGGCACTGTGGTGATATATTGTGTCCCCCAATATATTGTGCATCCTAATAAACTTATCTGGGTCAGAGGACAGAACAGCCACTAGATAGACATAGAGGCCAGAAAATGGTTGCACACACATTCTGCAACAATTTCATTCTGAAGGTAAAGATCCATCTGGATCTCTGTGAGTTCAAAGCCACACTGGAAACAGCCAGGCATGGTGACACACGCCTTTAATCCCAGCAAGTGATGGCAGGAAGAGAAAGGTATATAAGACGTGAAGGCCAGGAACTAGAGCTGGTTAAGCTTTCAGGCTTTTAGCAGCATTTCAGCTGAGATCCATTCAGATGAGGATTCAGAGGCATTCAGTCTGAGGAAACAGGATCGGCCAAGAAGTTGGCAAGGTGAGGTAGCTGTGGTGTGTTCTGTCTCTCCTCTGATCTTTCAGCATTCACCCAATATCTAGCTGAGGGTTTGTTTTTATTAATAAGACCTTCTAACAATTCGTGCTACAAGGCCCGGCATAGGACTGATGGGGACTGAATTGAGTCATGACCAGGGGACAGTTGAACAATTTCTGCCTGCAATTCCTTTGGTGTCCACCCTGGGTGGACCCAGGTTATGGGTCAGTGGGGGAATTGCAATGGTAGTGTCAGTTTTTTCTCCTATTTACGGGGTCAACACGAAGGTTCTGCACCTTTTGTTAGTCTAGTGCATTTAATGAGTTCTCAGACTGATGCTTCTGTTATAGTTTTAGTATGTCCATCTGCTCACAGGTTCCCAGTCTGCTTTAATAAGCTTCTAAGTGGAGCGTTTTCATTTTTGGCGGTAAGTTATTTACCAGTCTGTGTCTCATGGGTGGTGCTGGAAAGGTAGTGGTGTCTATAACACAGTCATCCTTTCTCTGCATTTTCACTCAAAGTGGAGTCAAATGCTACTTTTAAAATGGAGTCCCTTAGGACGAAGCACACCCTAAAAACTGCTTTTTTACACAGTGTGGGGTAGCTGCGAGCAGGCAGGTTGTAGTTCACAATTCCCCTCCTTAGCTCAAAGCATTACATTAGTAACACACCTTTTAGAAAGTCCACTTAACACCACACCTGCCTCTATCTAGCAAATGGTACTCATAGATACACCTTCTTCATACTTAGGTTTTGAAGATTCCTCTAGCCCGTATTTATCTCACTGTCTTCCATCACCACAATAAAATTGTTCCTTTCATGATTGTTCAAAACTTATGTTTTCCCTTTCTGATTGCCCAGTCCCCATAATCTCATTGGATCTTCCGGTAGTGTTTGGTGTGGCCCATGAGATGCCACTTCTTGAAACGTATTTCTAGATGTGTAAGTCACTATTTTTTTTAAATACTGCTGCACTACATAACACAAGACTTACTTCAGCATTTTCCCACTTGTCCTTCTCTATCACCTTGGCAAATACCTTTAGATTATCTGCTTTTAGGGGTCTGGTTATGCATACATCCAATAAGTGGGATCATGTCATTTCTGTCTTTGTGTAACTGGTCAATTTTACTGAATGCAGTGACCTCAAGGTTCACTTACTGAAAACCACATCAGGACTTTCTTATTATTGAGAGTTCAATAAATAGAACACTTATATTGTGGTTCCACTTTTTCTTATGCATTTATCCACTGATGGGCTTTTCGGTTGTAAACAATACTCCAGTAAACACACCTATGTTTCAAGATTTTGATTTCAGTTACTTGGTAGAAAATTTCCAAAGGTGGGTCTTCTGGATCATATGGTGGCTTTTTTCCTCTTAGCCATTTTGTTTTTCTTAGAAAAATGTATATTCTAGCTCCCAGCCTGATTTTTAATTGGCTGCTTCTTTATCTTTGTTATCCATCTGTAGGACTTCATCACATATTCTGGATATTAACAACTCATCAGATACAATATTTATAAGTGTTTTCCTATTCCATAAGCTGCCTATTATTCTTCTGGTCATTTCCTTTGTCACACTGAAGTTTATGTATAGTGCGATTTGAGTATTTCACTTATTATTTGATAATTTAATGTACTTAGTCATCATATTCTCTCTCATCCCCAAACTTCTCCCATATCCTCCTCCCTCCCTCCCTCCCTCCCTCCCTCCCTCCCTCCCTCCCTCCCTCTCTCCCTCCCTCCCTCACTAGCTTCATGTTCTTTTTCTTTCACAACAAATAGAAAACACAAGAGAAAAAGAAAAAAAAACACTAAAAATATGAAGTCTGATTTGTGTTGTTCACAAATTTTGGGACTTCTGAGCAAAGACCCTGCCCTGGTGTATGGATGATATACCCAGTGTCACGTAATTGAAGGAAACTGATTTCCCCTCTCCCAGCAGTTATCATTTGTGAGTAGCTTTCTGGTGGAGTGGTGAGACTTTGCGCTCACTTCGCTTTCCTTCATGCTGGTATTTTTTTCTGCCTTGAGCTCAGGTAGGTCTTGTCCACGCTGTCACAGCCTCTGTCGGTCCAGATGTGCATCTATCCTGTTGTGTACGGAAAATGCTGTTTCCTTAAAATCTCCAACCACCTCTGGATCTTACAACCCTTTTCTGTGTCTTCTACATAGATCCCAGAGCCTTGAGGGGAGAGGTGTGGTAAACACTCCTCATTCAGGGCTGGGCACTCCTGAGTCTCTCTCTAAACACTGTACCATTGTGGGTCTCTGTGTCAAATACCATCTCCTGCAGTAAGAAGCTTCTTTGATGAGGACATATACCATGGGGAGTTGTTTTACTGCTGTATTCAGTTAGAATAAGAGTAGATTTTCACCTGGAACCTGAAGCTAGATATTCCATAGGCCAATTTGGATATTTTTCATTTTAATGCTTGTATTTTTTTTTTTTTGGTGTTGTATCTAAAGATTTATCACCAAGCCCACGAACATGAAAGTTTCCTTTTAGGCTTTATAGTGTTAGCTCTTGTGTTTTCTTTTTCTTTTTATAGTGTTAGCTCTTATGTTAAATCTTTAACCCATTTTGAGTTCATCTTTGTGTTCAGAGTAAAACAAAGCTTTAATTTTGTTTTTCTGCCTGTGGATATCTGTCTTTCCAAATACGATTTGTTGAAGATGCTGTCGTTTCATTGTATTACAGGTACAGTCAGATATTATATTTCTTTACCACTCCATCTTGGCAGATAACATGTTACAACTTTTGTTTATCCTTTTTGTGTTTGTTGGTGTACACATTTCCGTAGTGGTCTCTTATCATCCTTTCTAATTTTGTGGCTTCAGTTGTAATGCCTTTTCTTTCATTTCTAATTGAGTCTTTGTATTTATTCTTGGCTGAGAGAAATGTTTGGCAATTTTATCCTTAAAAAAACAGTTTTGTTGCCTTTTTTTCTACTCTCTCTTTTATTTATTTTTGCTTCATTATTTACTATTTCCTTCCTAATACTAATTTTGGTCTTGTTTTAGTTTCTTGAGGTATATAATTAAGTGACTTAAGTTTTCTTCCTTAAAAAGGTGTTTCAGGCATTACAGTATAGTTCAAATTCATTGTTTGAAAATTCATTTTCTAGTTATTTGACATATTTGCTTTGTGATGTGAAATATGAAATCACTTTTAAAATGAACATTCTTAGTCTGGGAATCTACAATTAGAAATATTATAAAAATATTTGAAACTTTTTGGATGCCAACTTGATGTTCAAAAAGCTGTAATATTTTAGATTTCAGATTATTGATATTCAGCCAGTAAAATATATGCAAATATTTCCAAAAATACTCAAAACCACACAGTTGTAGAGTCTTAGTTTCAAGTATTTTAGAGATATTTAATTGTACTGTTATTATGTATCATATATTATTATCTTAGTTAGGGTTTCTATTGCTGTGGAGAGACACCATGACCACAGCAACTCCTATAAAGGAAAAATATTTAACTCGGATGGCTAACATTTTCAGAGGTTTAATCCATTATCACCATGGTGTGACATGGTGGCGTGCAGGCAGACATGGTGCTGGAGAAGTAGCTGAGTGTCCTACATCTTGGAGTGCAGGCAATAGGAAGTGTTCTGTATTACTGAGCATGGCTTGAGCATATATAAGACCTCAAAGGCCACCTCCACAGTGACACACTTCCTCCAACAAGACCACACCTACTCCAACAAGGCCACACCTCCTAATAGTGCCACTTACTTTGAGGGGTATTTTACTTCAAACCACCACAATTATTTATTTATAACTTTTTATTCTAGACCTGTTCTTTTTTTCCATTCATGTGGACCTTTTCTAGGTACTTTACTTGTTGATAGCAGGAGAATTATGGGAAGCAGTTCACAGTTTTAGCACTCTGTTTTAAGATGATAGTAACTTGCCAGTGGTGGTGGAGCACGCCTTTAATCTTAGCACTTGGGAGGCAGAGGCAGGTGGATCTCTTCGAGTTGAAAGCCAGCCTGGTCTAAAGAAAGAGTTCCAAGACAGTCAAGGTTACATAAAGAAACCGTGTTTCAGATTTAAAACAATAACAAAAAGATGTAAATCCCATGTAAAAACAATTTTTTAATTTTTCTCACTCCACACAATCTCATATTACATCTTCTTATATTTTGTATCCACTAATGTATTTGTCCACTAATGTATTTGATAACTATAATTCTTACATTTTCCCTTTAACTCTCATTACCAACATTAGATTATTATAATCATCTGTGTTTTTTTTTTAATATTTACCACTGAGCTACATGCTTGCACAGTTAATGTTTCTGTGTGGTGGTTTTTATGTGAATTTGAAGAGTGCCTTTCAACATTTCTTGTAAGATAGTGTTGTCAAAACTAGTTTCTAGAGTTTTATTTCAGTTCCTCATGCGACTGTATTCTAGTTTCTTCATATCCCTTGTGCACTGGAGCTGATATCAATGTGTCTGAAAACAAGTATTCCTCACCATCTTCATATACCAGATTTGTACAAGGAAAAGTGCTTACCAGCAAGGTTATGGGTCCTGGGGCCTCTCAAGCCTTGTGTGTTGGTTCTTCTCTGGGCACTTATGTGTAGTGTAGATTTCTAACTAGAAGTCTAGCTGGAATTTTATCTAGAAGCTTGTAATCTCTCTTACCTTCCTCTGGTGTCTCTCTAATATGCCACAGATTCTTTGAAGTAGGATCATGCCCCCTGCATTTTATATATATATATCATGCTATATATATATTAGATAACCCTCTGAGAATATGTTAGGTTGATCGCTTCTACATGCACCTCATACTGGACTCAATAGAAACTAGTTGTTGTTTCTTGCTGGCTGGGATGGCCAATCAAAAGACTGAAACATTGGATGTGTTCTCTTCTCTTTCTGCAAAGACACTGGACATTCTGCAGAAGTTAATGTACAGCTGTAGTCTCAAGGCTGTGAAAGGGGGTTTTAAACCAGATGACTAACTCTTAAGGTTAAAAGTTTACATCAGATATTAATGTAACCATCTCTTTTTAGATACACAAAGCATCAGGATCCTGCTAAATTAAAGCATCTAAATGACAAAGGTTAAAAGAATGAAGATTTTCATAAATCAAAATTAAGAAAAGAAACTTTTATTAATGTGGTTCATAACGAGAAAAGTCATCTTCTGCAGCAGAAATAGCTACAGGGAGACTGGATGCTCACCTTTCAACTCTGAATTCCCATAAGATTTGAACTAGATCCTTTGAGGCTGTTCCTTGGCTCACACATACTGTGTAATCTATGACATGCTACTTAACCCCTTTAAACATCAATTTCTTTATCAAAATTGAGGTAAGAATCTACTTTTAAAAGATTATTTCTGTGAATGACCTGGAGTAATTAGTATGATATATTTAGCCTAGTGCTTGGCACCTAATAAGGCCTCAATGAATGAGTTATGTGTGATGTAAGTTCTTGACAGACTGGATAAATTGAATTTACCCATCACTATTTATAACTTAGGTCTTTTAATTTCTTATGAGGTCTCACTAGTATTTAACTACCTAGAATCATTTAACAATTTCTAAGCAGTCAGAGGTGAACTGAAAATTAAATACAGCAGAAACAAATTTCAGTCTAGGGCCTGAATGTTATTTCCAAAGCTATTTGATTAAGAACAACATTTTGGCATGTTAGTAGCAGGAGTTTTTTGTTCTCTATGCCAATATAATTTTTGAGATTGATCTCCTGGGATAAGAGGTATGTAGACTCCAGGCTACCATCATTCTATTACCCATTCACAGGTTGCCTTGGGCTACTTCTGAAGTTAATATGCCGATGAAGATACTCTTAATGCAAATGCCTTGAGCCAAGTTCTTGAAGGAGAAAACTGACTTTTTGAAGGAGAATTTGAAATTACATGAATAGTGTTTCTTCCCCAAGTCAACTTACCTATCACAAACTTTATGCCAATAAAAATTATGAAGAAATATTTAAACAATTGAGTGACAGGGCATAGTATTTGGCAACAGTATTTGCTTATTATATGCTGATATAATAAAAGATGGGTGAGAGACACTTAAAGGTGTAAGAACAAACATTTTCCAGAGAATTGCTCAAAAATAGAGGCATGTGACTCATGCAGACAGTCACTTAAACATAACTGATTTATTATTCTCTTAACTATTCAATAAATGTGCATGTATGTATCTCAGAACATTGGTCTCGGTGTGTGTGTCTGTGTGTGTGTGTGTGTGTGTGTGTGTGTGTGCATTGACTGTTATGTTAAACAATTTAAAACTATCAAAAATTTATAAGTCAATAAGAATAAATACTGAAAACCACACACACAGAATAAACTCTGAATCTCCTCATTATATATCTTACAATTAGCACTATTATTTTGAGGGGAGGACATGACTTACAGTCTTTTAACACCTGTGTCCTTCTGTTTTTCTTCCTGTTAGAGGATAACATCAGTAATTGTTTTCTTCAAAAGGAATCATGCACTAATGCACTTGGATATTCCAAATACATATTTTGAAATATATAAAATATGTAATGTCGAAACTAGTAAAATAATTTTGTGTGTGCTTTAGTATAGCACTTTTGCACAGGGGAGGTAAAATGGCTATTCAAATATCTGTATAATGATTTTTAATAAAGGGGGGCTGGAGACATAGTTCAGTTAGCAGTGTGCTCACCACAATCATGAATATCCAAGTTAGGGTTTCCATTATTCATGTAAAAGTAGGACACAGCTGCACATATCTGTGACTCTAGCTATAGGGGTTTGGGAGACGCTCAGAGCTCATCTGCTAGTCAGCCTAGTCAAACCAGTATACTCCAGGCTCAGTGAGAGACTGTAGTTGTTTGTTTTATTACTCTTCACTCTTTGGGGGCGCTCACCACCCAGCTCCCAAATAAACACACACAGAGGCTTGTTCTTTCTTATGAATTCCCCGGCCTTAGCTTGGCTTATTTCTGGTCAGTTTTTCTTAACTTAAATTATCCCATCTACCTTTTCCTTCCGGCTTTTTGCTTTTCTTACTCCTGTAATCTTACTTTCACTCTTTTCCATGGCTGGCTGTGTGGCTGGGTAGCTGCTCCCTTCTTTTCTTGCTTCTTGATGTCTCTTGATTTCCTCTTTTTCTCCTTGTATTTATTTTCTCTGCCTGACAGCCCCTCCTGTCATTTCTCTTGCCTTGCTATTGGCTGTTCAGCTCTTTATTAGACCAATCAGGTGTTTTAGACAGTCACAGTAATGCAGCTTCACAGAGTTAAACAAATGCAACATAAAGAAATGCAACACATCTTTGCCTCATTAAAATAAATGTTCCACAGCAAAAACAAATGTAACACATCATAAAATGATATTCCACAACAACTCTGCTTCAAAAAAATAGGAAAAGAGTTGTCAAAGCAAGGAAGATATCCAACATCAACCTATGGCATTTAGATGCACAAACACTTGTGCACATACATGTGCAAAGATATAATCACACATACAAATATAAATATATACACAGTACTATTAATATGAAAGGGAAAATAATGTGAGCTTGCACATCTAAAATCAGCAATCATTTTTCAAGACTTGAATACGGGTTTGTGAATGAATACAGTCCTCTATTTTGATAATTATGGCAAAGTAGAACTATAACCTAAAGTTCTACATTTTTAACCCACTTATTTGTGTAGCTCCATAACATTCTGTTCAGTCACATTTCTGCAAGCATCACTCCATCTATGCACAGAATGTTTTTCCATCTTGCAAAACTGAGGCTCTGTATATTTTAAATAAACCTCTGAAGTTTACCTTAAAATCATCTAGCAGCAGGTGTTTTATTTGTGGGTCAACATTCTTTTATGGAATTTAGAAGCTAAAAGTTCAGAGACGCCCACAAAGTTGTTGACTAGATGAGAGAACCAGCATCCCAAAACACATCAACTGTCACCCTCTGTAGTGACTGTGATCTTTGCTGCTTTTTTCCATAGGTAATGCCACCCTAACCCATTGTCCCTCTCATAGGATCTAAGTGACAGCTTGTTTAACTTTATAATGAACTACTTCAAGGTTTGGAGTTGCTTCATAGGTGTTCTCTTTTAAGCCTAAGTGTTTGAGCTCTGAGTGTATGTGCGGGGGAGGGGTGCAGCGGGATTCTCTGAAATCAAATCCTGTTCACTTAATTGAGATCATTAATGCTTTATATTGTATACTTAGAAACTGACCTTAAAATGAACCTGCCCAATAAATGAACTTTGAGAACATTGTGCTAAGTGACTTCATTTTATCACAAAAATATGCACACTGTCTGCTTCCATAAAAATGAAATAATTAAATTTGTGGAAACAGAAAAATGCTTGCCAAGGTCTGGAAGGTATGGGGTATGGGGAGCTATTTAATGGGTATAGTTTGAGGTGTTTTTGTAATGAAAAAGTTTTGCATTCCATTTATGATAATGTGAATATATTTGACACTTTAAATTTTGTGTCATTGTTAAACACATTTGAAAACCAAAAGAAGAAGACAAAAATGAAGAAGAAGAAGAAGAAGAAGAAGAAGAAGAAGAAGAAGAAGAAGAAGAAGAAGAAGAAGAAGAAGAAGAAGAAGAAGAAGTAAATGAAAGACCCTGCCCAGTTAGATTAAGTTAGGCATTGCTCTAACAACTTAGAGGTTTATCCTGTAGGGTTTTGTTCTGTTTTGTTTCTGGTGTCCATAATTCTTTCAGTATCTAATGCTAGAAAAGCTTTAACTTTGCTTCCAGCTATAAGGATAACAACCTTATTTGTCATCTTAGTTCACTCACAATCTTACTGACTGAACATGGCCAAATCACATTACCTTCTTAGGTGAGTTTCTTTCGTGTGATATTACACTAAAATACTTTGTCATCTTCAAGTGTCTTGCTGCAAAAGGCTGAGGGGAAAATACAGGAAAACTTTTGAACTCTTGTCAAAAACATCTTCTGGAGTCTGTGACTTTCTGAGGATTCCCACTGCATAGACTTCCGTGGGCAATTTATCTACTTGGATAGAGATGGTAACCCCATAATATCTCTTGGACTCAGGATTCATTCATACCATATATTAATAATTAAATATATCTCAGCTGGAGATAAAGGCTGAAAATGGAAGTGAATAAGATAGATTAGGCATTTCCCTTCTACTAACTGGAGGAGATAGTTTAAATATTAGAGAAGGTCAGTATTTTTTTTTCACAGTTCCAAATATCTAGATAAAGCTGGACCATTTTACCTTCGACTTGATAGTTTTATGGGGTCATTTTCTATTTTTATCCCAGAAGGGTAGGGAAAAGGCAGGAACCTGTGGCTGAGGGGTTGACCCCGAATCAGTGCTTTGCTCAGTAGGATCCCCCGCTGCCTTTCACATGTTTTACACAACTTCACTTCCGTTCATGGCTTCCTTCCAGGCCTGATGACCGTTGCTTAGAATTTTATTGTATTTTTTATGTGTCTTCATCTTTAATTTTAGGTTCCCAAGAGGGCAATATTGGAGAAGAACATCTCTGTTTTGTACTGTCCCTTTCAGAAGCTATTGGTGTAGGTGGGAGACCTTGCTAAACTATATAGAGTCACTCTATAGGAGCTGATGGCAGCTGTGAAGGGTTGACCTGGACCCAGGACATTGTTCTTCAGTCACAGGTTCCTGATAGAGCAATGGCCAGGAGACAGCAAGAAAATAGAAAAGTTTGCAGGCAGGAGGTAGACACAAGCTATGTCTATGCAAACAAGTTTATTAAGAAGTACACCATCTTATACAGTTTTTAGGGGAGAAATGGGAACAAAGTCAGCAAAAAGATAATCAAACGGTGTTGTATAAGAGGAACACAGAATATTTCAAGAATGTCAGAGACTAAGCACACGACAGCCTTGGGACCCAGTCTCTTCATGGGGGAAAGCCAAGTTACCAGGAACCAAAACCTTAACTTCTACAAAGCTCTCTCCCCAGCCTGAGACAAGTTCTTACCGAGTCTTGTCTTGGGCTAGGACACAGAACAGGTTCCTCTGGGCCTCTAAGAAAGCCTTGGATGGTTCTGGCTCTCAACAATTAGTTTTGCTCCATTGGTGTGATTACCTGCTGCCATGTCTTCATCTTTGTGTAGATAAAAGCCTTTCAGAGATATTGCTAAAGCATTATAGCACTGTGATCATAAGTCTGTGATACCATTTAACAGAGAACTGTGGTCAGCTCTGAAAACGTATATACACAAATACCTCTATACAGAATGAGCAATTTATATATATATGTGTGTGTGTGTGTGTGTGTATACATATGTGTGTGTGTATATGTATGTACATATGTGTGTGTATGTATATATGTATGTACATATGTGTGTGTGTGTGTGTGTGTGTGTGTGTGTGTGTGTGTGTAACAGTAATTAATAAAACAAGAGGCCATGATTTTGAAAGACAGCAAGGAGAGGTATATGGGAGGGTTTAGAGGGAAGGGGAAAATAATATAATTATAATATGATCTTAACAAATAAGAGAATTAAAAAACAAGGGTCTACATTCCAATAGACATATTTACTTTCATTTTAACAGATGTATTTATTGTCTAGTCTTTATCAGAACCCTGTGAGTCAGTATCATTCTCATTTTGCAGGTGTAAAAACTGAATAAGTGCACAGGCGCATAGACATGTTCTGTGGTGAAAATAGAGAGCTATCAAGTTTCCAAGACCCAATTTTAAAATTTAGGTCCTTGTTAGCTTTTTGTTTTGTTTTCAGAATCCTTTCCACTAATAAGTATAAATTACATTTTTTGCATAGTTCTCATTCAAGTGGATGAAATCTCTTTTAGAAACACTATCACTATACTTTAATGTTTTACTTCACCTTTTAAAATGGACCTAGATATTTCCTTAAATTCTTTTTACAAGGAACAAATCGAACATGACTGCTGAATTCCAGCGAGAGTGAGGTAAAAAATTTGCTTTATATTTTAGGCCAGGAACTGTGTTTTCCTTTGTGTCCCATCACTACTGCAAAGTGGCATTATACCATTTGTTATTAGATGAGAAAAAACAATGTTATAAATGAAGAACAAAACAAAACAAAACAACCCTAAAACTTGGTGTAGCTACTTTAGCCTCACAAGTCCCTCAGTAAAGCACTAAGTCCCATGTTACGATCAAAATGACTCTGCTGTGACGTGAAGCTTGGAGAATCTTCCAATGGGAGACTTATTAGTCCTTGACCCTGGAAGATAGCATTTTCATTTTGATTGCTTTTTTTTGTCTTTAATAAAACTGTGTTGATTTTAGTTTTTTTTAATGTGTTCTTCTCTCATACATTACATACCAACCACAGTTTTCCCTCCCTCTTCTCTTCCTAGTCTCTCCCTCTGCTCTCCCCTCCCCCTCCCCCAGATCTACTCTTCCCCGGTTTCACTTGAGAAAAGAGTAGGGCCTCCCAGGGATATCAACATCACATGGGATACAAAGTTACAGTAAGACTAGGCACAGACCCTCATATCAAGGCTGAATGATGCAAACCAGTAGGAGGAAAAGGGTCCCAAGAGCAGGCAAAAGAGAGGTGGTTCCCCATCCCACTGTTAGGAGTCCCACAAGAACACCGAGCTACACAACTGTAACATATATGCATATATGCAGAGGACCTAGCTCAGACCCATACAGGCTCAGTGATCATCAGTTCAGTCTCTGTGAGTCCCTATGGGCCCTGGTTACTTGATTCTGTGGACTGTTTTCTTGTGGTATCTTTACCTCTCTGGCTCCTCCAATCCTTCCTCGATCCCTTTCATGGGGTTCTCTGAGTTCTGCCTAATGCATGGTTGTGGGTCTGTGTATCTGCTCAGATAAGTTGCTGGAGGAAACCTCTCTGATGATGACTGGGTTAGGCATGGATATAAAAAATATAGCAGAGTATTATTAGGAATCATGTTTTCTTGGTCGGTAGCGTTTGGTTCTGTCATATATATATATATATATATATATATATATATATATATATATATAACAATACTCAGAACAGAGCATGACGAAGCTTCAGCTCAGGTCTCTCTAAACCAGTTTGCTTTCACGATAACACTTGCCAACAATCATAAGAAGCATGGTGTTGCACCTTGTGAGTAAATGCTTTTATAGAAAATGAAGTGCAAGAAATTTCATTAAATTGTTTCCCCCAATTAAAAAAAAGTATCAAACAGAACTAGCATTGAATTTTTATTTTCTATATTCTAGGTAGTGTGCTGTGCCCTTCGGCAAATACTGGCTGGCACTGATGTGCAAGGATCCTATGGGATAATTTTCTTTTTTTTTAAATTTTATAATTAATTTAATTTTACATATCAGCCATGGATTCCCCTGTCCTCCCGCCTCCCGCCCTCCTCCCCTATGCTCCCCCCAATCCACCCCCCATTCCCACCTTTTCCAGGGCAAAGACTCCCCTGGGGATTCAGTTCAGCCTGGTAGATTCAGTCCAGGCAGGTCCAGTCCCCTCCTCCCTTCACTCAGGCTGAGCAAAATGTCCCAGCATAGGCCCTAGGCTCCAAAAAGTCAACTCATGCACTAAGGACAGGTCCCAGTTCCACTGCCTGGGGTCCTCCCAAACAGTTGAAGCTAATCGACTGTCTCACTTATCCAGAGGGCCTGATCCAGTTCTATGGGGGCTTCTCAGCTATTGGTTCATAGTTCATGTGTTTCCACTAGTTTGGCTATTTGTTCCTGTTTTTTTTTTTTTCCAATCATGGTCTCAACATCTCTTGCTCATACAATCCCTCCTCTCTCTCTCCGATTGAACTCCTGGAATTCCACCTGGGGCCTGGCTGTGGATCTCTGCATCTGCTTCCATCAGTCATTGAATGAGAGTTCTATCACAGAATTTGCCTTCTTTAGATGACACCAATATTGATTTCTACTGTTTCACATGATTTTTAAAAGTTACCTTTCACTCTGGTTCTCCCTCTTCTACTCCCATTCTCTCTCTCTCTCTCTCTCTCTCTCTCTCTCTCTCTCTCTCTCTCTCTCTCTCTCTCTCTCTCTCCCTCTCTCTCTCTTCCAGATGGCTAGGACCATCACAACTAAATACCTTTTTGTGATATAGGACTGTTATTTAGACTATTGTATCATATATCATAATGAGGTATTTTGAAGGAGCAATTGGCAAGTGGATTGGAGTTTATGCATGCACTTACTACTGTACATATCAGCATTATTTAAGTGTTATGTGATTTTACTATGGTCAAATAAATCTTACCATTCTAGGACATTTTAAGTGTACTGTTATTTGTCACATTTTCGTGCAGCTATTATCTATCCCAAGCACTTTTTTAATCGTTGCAAATGTGATTTTGTACCCACTGAAAATCAACTGCCCATTGTTCCCTCTATCTCAACCACTATTCTTTCTTCCCGTATGAATGAGCCTGCTTTAGAATCCTCAAACTATTGGAATCGTTGCATTGGCTGTTTTGTGAGGGGCTTGTTTCTCACAACAACATGTCTGGAAGTTTTATCCACACTGAATCCTGTGTCCCAGTTTCTTTCAGCCTACTAGTCCTGCAATGGCCCACTGTAGCCTGCATCTGAGTTTCCTTCAGCACTACCAGTGCTGTGTCGTATGCCCCTGCCACATTTTGTTTATCGGTTCATCTGCCAATAAACACTTTAACCATGTCTATCTTTTGGCTTTTTAAACTAATGCTGCTGTGATCATGATGTACAAATAATATATATGGGCTGAGTCCTTGCTTGCCTTTTGAGCATATTCCTAAGGGCAAAATGACTGAATCACAGGATAATTCTTTATATTTTTTTAAAGTCACCTAATAGTTATAATTTTGGTCTTCCTTTCCTTGTCATTGTTCTTTATTGTTAATGTGTTTAGCATCAGCAATATCTCTTTGTCTAGTTATGCTTTCTTATACATTATTGGTTATATGGAGGAAAATAGGCTCTGAGGGATGTCTAAGTGAAAGATATCTAGCCCCAGTAAATACAGGTTATGATAATCTATCCTAATCAGTGAAGGTCTTCCTATTTTATATGCTTTGAATGTCTTAATTGTGTTTCAAACAGGGAGTACTGTAAGGAGTGGTGACATACAGAAAAGAAGAATACTGTAGGTATTTGTATTAAGAATACATCACCTAGGTGCCAGCTGTGTGACTTCATGTTTTAATGACAGATCAAATGCTAGGTAACATCCATAGCAGTGCTTTCTTCTTTAAAGACTTATAAATTATTTGTTAGGGGCACTTATTGTGTATTTCTGTTGGGCCTTAAGTGCAGGTTTGTATTAGTGTGTGGCAATACAGAGTGGGTCTAAATATAGGTTATTAAATTCACACAGAAGCTCTGTACACCTGACAAGAAACAAAACACAACATAACTTGCTGGTGGCACAACTGTCTTTAGTAATTGCCCAGAATTTTACTAAAAATAAGTTCAAAGCATCAGTAAAGTTATATGGATAAAGAATTTGATAATCAGTTTTCTATGATTATTAAACATTAGGTTTTATCCATAATATTTGCAAATCATCTCCATTATTTGATTTGTCAATTAAGCCGAACACTCAAGCATTGTTTATGATGGGTCATGTCACTCAGTCTTTTTAGCCTTCTAAACCTTAGGAGGATCCTATTGGTCATGGTACATGTGATATAGTATTCAAGCTATTATTTAACTCTTCTGGTACCCAATTTCTTTTCTTTAAAACTTGAGCATTCCCTGGGATATGAAAAAGACTCTGAGTGGCTATCTTGTCTCATGGCTGGGTTGTGGATTGAAATATTGGCCCAAATTATCCACAAGTACACTCACCTGCTCGGCATTGGCTCATTCATTGCACCATGTGGAGTCTAAACATTAAAGATGCCTTTTGTCACTGTTATAGTAGATTTGCTTGGACAGCCTGCCTGTTCCAAGGAGAGGAGAAGGCATGTGCAGTACAAGCCACCTTGAAAATCACCATCTGAAACTGGGTCCTCCCAGTCCCAGCCATGTCAAAACTATAAACGAGGGGACATCAAGACAGCTAATGGGTAAAAGGGCTTGCAAGAAAATCCTGATGATCTGAGTTTACTCTCTAGAACCTGAAGTGGAAGGAATGAACCAAATTCCTAACGTTAACCTCTTATGTCACCACAGACCTGTGTGTGCCCACATGAGATTGTGCGTGTACACTCACAATAACAATAATTCTAAAAGCTGTGATCAATAAGGGAACTTAATGAAGCTTTGAAGTTGGTGCAGAGCATTTTTGTGGGATTATGAAACTGATATAGTCTCTATATATGGTAGGCTTCATAAATTCTGATTAAATGATTCTATTATTGAGAATTGCTTTTATTGTATCTGTTTTTTGAATGAAATCCAGTGGTCAAATAACATATTTCCTGTTTTCAGTTATTATCCATTGGAAGACTAGTGACAGGAGGCTCCCGAAACTGTTTTCTGTGGGAAGCTGGAATAGTAGTCATTACTATATTTTGTCAGGCATTTCCTAGGCCCTTTTATTGCTGCGAGTGCTGCCAACCTCGCCCTTAGGCAGCACATGCCATTGCTTCTGCTCCTCAGCCTTTAAGTGTCTACTCTTTTCAAGCTCTCTCTTCGGAAGGTTTGTGAGTGAGCCTGTAATTTTCCCAGCTATTTGTGTGGGGCCGCACTGACCTAGGTCATGAGGAGGAAGAAAGGCAGGCTGCTAAGAGATAAAAAGGCTTTTAATTAGTGTTTCTTTTGTTGTCATCTTCATAAATTAGATCAGTTGCAGTTTGCTAAAAGCAGAGGATAGGCTACAGTGGATAAGTGAGAACCTGAAGTGAGATACAAGGTAGCCTCTGCAAAAGGACTGCTGATGTGTACATGTGGATGGCTTTACAGCAACTACAATGGGAAAAAAATAAAATAAATAAAAAAAGAAAAGCTCAGAGTACAGGTGGTACAGCAAGGCAGAATCTTGGGAATCATAAAGAGGCATCTTGATCTTTACCCTACAGATGAAGAAACTGAGAAAAACATGTTCCTGAATCTTTGCAGCATCCTGGGAAGTGAAGCCAGGAAAATGTGATTGGCCTATTAGCACAATGAGGACTCTGACTCGCAGAAATGGTTACAGGTGGACCCAAATTCTTTCACCAGGTATAGGAATTGGTTGTAGGTCTACATCCAGAGTCCTGCTTATTTTCTGTAGTACCAGGCTGATGAGTTTGATAGATCCCCTAGCAACTCATGGCATTAAAAATGGTTTGGCCTCTATGGTTGGTGTATTGTATAATGTAGCAAGAGCTGTTCGGGGGTGGAAATTTTCTTTGCTTATAATTATATCCTTTAAGTTGCTCATAAACTTTTCATCTGATAGATCAATTACAGAATGAGTTTGTAGTTATGAAATTTTTATTAAAAAAAAAGCCCTGGTGTTCAGCTGGTCATCTTTTTTGGAAGTGACTGAATCATGAAGGCTCTGACATCATCATCAGTTTATTCCACTGATAGAATAATAATCTGATGGCTTAATTGGGAAGTGGCAGAAACCAACAGGTGTGTGTGTGGGGCTAGCTGGAAGAAATAGTCACTAGGATGGGATATGTTCTGAACGCTCCCTCTTGCTAGTCCTCAAAGGAAACCTCTTGGGTCTTTTCCTCTCTTCTACCTTCTGGCCACCCTGAGTTCAACTGTCCTGTGCCATCACCACACACTTCTCATTATGATGTCCTGTTTCACCTCCGGCTCAGGGCAATAGAGCCAGCCAACCAGGGACTGAAACCTCTGAAGCTGGGGGCCAAAAGAATCCTTCCTTTCTTTAAATTGTCTTTCTCAGACATTTTGTAGCAGTGACAAAAACTGGGTTTTTTTTGTGTGTGTGTTTTTAATTCTTTATTTACTATCTAGATTAAACTCTATTTCATACAAAGAAAAAATTCCTGGATAATACCAGCAGCAACTACCATTTCTGAAATCTTTGCCTTAAACTAAATTATTTAAATCATGTTTCACTTAATTTTAATAATTACAGTATTAAGACAATGCAGGTACCTTTTTCAGATAAGGAACTCGGGTCCTTGAAAATGAAGTGACTTTATCTACAAATTCATGTCAGAAATGCATAATATTGACTCTGGCTTATTGATAACTGAAGAAGAGTGAAAGAAGGTGTTAATACCATGATTCTGCAGAATGATTTTTGATCCTTGTGGAAAGCCTTGATGAGAACTTTTGTGTGCCCTCAACCTCTCTGTACTTCACTTTCCTCCTGTGTAGAATGTGAATAATAAGAACATGTGGTCTTCAGGAACCATATCACTGATGTTCTCGGAAGGACCAGAGGGCTCAACATCAGTCACATAGCTTTGCTTTCCTATCATGAAGGGATACAGAGCAAATTAGACATCCAGGGAAAGTCTGGAGAACCACATGCAAGCCTTCAGTGGGCTGTTCCCAATGGAGTCACACAGGATGTGTTTAATTCTCTCAGCAACAAGTTATGGCAACATAAGTAAGATGTTCCACTGTGGGAAATCCCCTTGGACTCTCAACACTTGGGGAATTTTATTCGGATGTGTGTAGTTGAACTTTGCATATATATAATTCCCAGCATCTAGAAGGTAAGCAGATATTCAACATAAGCTATACCACTATACAAATCATTGGAGCAAAGCAACAATCATTCTAAAATGATGGAAACCTACCTGGATGGAATCCAAGTTCTTAGAAACTAGCCTTGGGGACATTGTGTTGATAGACCTTTCTCAGGATAATGTCCAAAGACGTTATTCAAACTTTTTACTGCACATTTTTTTTTCCTGAAGTGGTAAGAAGTAAATATGATATTTACTTCAGTAATGCTTCCCAAAGAATAACAAACCCTCCATCTCAATGAGAAAAAAATTGTACACTTCAATCTCAGTAAATGAACCAGGAGGCAAGACGAACATAAATAAATATCCGACAGCCTCTAAAATATGACATCCTCCTATGAGGATATGTTGTATTCTATGAATCATTATTCAACATGTGTCACTACATAGAAAATACCATTAATTTTACTTATCAGGCTATAGATAGGTAGATAGATAGATAGATAGATAGATAGATAGATAGATAGATAGATAGATAGATAGACAGATATAAAAGACCTACCTGGTTATCTGTTAAATACTGTGCCTTAATGGCACACACAGAGAAGTCCACACCCAAGTAACAATGTCATCTGGGCTTCACAATTCCCATAAAAGAGGAGTAAAGCTGGACACATTTGTTTAAAATTAACAAGAGAAAGAGAATACTTAAAATACTCCTCTTAAATATAGGAGAAAGACGCAACCCAACTCCTGTAATCATAACTGACAAGGCTATTTCTGTGAATTTGTCTGTAATATCTACTACATAACTTATTTGCTGAATGTTTCTAACAGCTCAGGCATCATATTGTCAGGTTTGTCACCAAGAAAGGAGGGTAAACGTGCTATCAATTTGCATGAGGGAGCTGGTTGTTACTTTATGTTGTGCTTTAAAAATCCCAGCAGTTGTAATTGATTCATTAAAGCCTAAGAAGTCAGGGTCCCTCCTTTATTCTCTTTGAGACACTGCTAATCCTCAATTATCTGGCAATGGATTTTCCTCTTCGTGGATAATTTCCATGCTAATCTTTAATGCCAGACAGGATCTTCCTAGCAATTCAGATTTGGGGTCATGTGTAGATTTCTCTAGGCAATAAAACAAAATGCTTTAGGAATTAAAACATCTAAAAGTAGCTGCATAAAATATCATATGGAATGTTAAGGAGATAGGTAGGGAAGCTCATCATCTCAATAGCCTCTTTATAATATTTACTAACTTGATGTGAATATTTGAGTAAATCCTGAAAGGTTTTCTTTTTTCTTTAAATCAAAAACTGATAGTAGAAATATTCTGTTCTATTTATAGAGAGAAACAATCATCCTTTTGTAGTAGGCATGTAAATAAGATTTATATTAGCTTCTGCAATGGTGGTTTTTCCTTTGCTGGTCAGCTAATGAATCCAAGTACTGACACATGAGACCAAGCTCAAAACAATCAGCTCTCTAGCACCAGCACACTGTCTTACTCAGGGTTTCTATTGCTGTGAAGAGACACCATGACCTTAGCAACTCTTATAAAGGAAAACATTTCATTGGCTTACAGTTTCAGAAGTTCAGTCCATGATCATGATAGCAGGACTTGGCGGCATGCAGACAGACATGGTGCTAGAGAAGGAGCTGAGAGTTCTTCATCTTGATCCATAGGCAACAAGAAGTGAATTATGTCACTGGGTGTAGCTTGAGCATGGGAGACCTCAAAGTCCACCCCCACAGCGACCATACTTCCTCCAATAAGGCCACGCATACTCAAACAAAGCCACACCTCCTGATAGTACCACTCCCTATGGTGCCATTTTCTTTCAAACTACCATACACATCTCTGGCAAATACTATATCTTCTAGAACTATCTTTGATTATTTCAAAGAACATCCTTAAACCACTCAGCATCTCCCCTGAAACAGAATGTGGATAGCTTCAAGTGATATTTCAGGTCCTTTTTTTTTTTTTTTTTTTATAGAGAAACTATTCTAAAACAGTTTTTTTTTTTTTCCAGAGCATGCTTTACTTGTTCAGGGCCTTCAAAGAAAGTTAGTTGAAATAACACAACTGTTTCCCAGTCCATCACATACAATTTAATGTATATGACTCATTATCATCTTAAATTTCCTGAAGAATTTTATTATCAAGAAACCAAACGCCATGGAAAAAACTGTAATCACAGAATGAAGAGAACAATTGTTTGCCAGCTCACAAGCCATGCTTTATGTTTCCCCCTGTGCTCTTTTACAATGCATATTTATATGATCTAGTCACTTGCCTAGGAGGAGCAAATCGATTTGTCATCTGTTCAGATTTTCATGCATTATTCATACTTCTATGGAGACAGTTATCAAACTGTATATGGTTAGGAGTTTTCCATTGACTTACCTCTCTGTTTTGCAAATTTCTTAGGTGTAGGACTATTTTTGCATTTTAACACACTTGGCATCTAACATGTTTGGCACATGATGATGGTTCGGTAATGAGTGCATTTTTATGTACCACAACTCACTTTCATAACTGTGGATTTTTTGTTTTTACTTTATTCATTATAATTAATTTATTTTAAAAAACCATAGCCAGAAACTTTATTGTTCAAAGGCTTGCTGTAGAAAACAGATGTCCCTGTTTCCATTCCTTCCTATAGGGAAACTCTTTGGATATTACTTTTAGCAACTTCTCCTGACATAAATTTCCATGTCTCTAAGTAAAAATCTCATGTTGATGCTTCCTGATTTGTCAGCTTTAGAAAGTGCCTACTGACTGCTTGGCATACAACTTGAAGTCTTAGCTCTCCTTCTTACCCTCCATCATTTCCTTAGCATAATTATATTAATAACTAAATTAAATTAGTCATTGTTTACATTCCTATGATGAGGTCATTATCTTTAATCATTGCACCAACTAATACACTATGATTATATTTAT
Organism: Peromyscus maniculatus bairdii; assembly: GCF_049852395.1. Taxonomy (NCBI): domain Eukaryota; kingdom Metazoa; phylum Chordata; class Mammalia; order Rodentia; family Cricetidae; genus Peromyscus; species Peromyscus maniculatus. The sequence goes on along the minus strand of NC_134866.1, from coordinate 34,664,477 downwards.
TCAGTTGTGTCTAAAGTTCTAAATCTTAAGAACTGACTCTAAAACAATTAATTTTCTTTATGCATACGGTCATGATGTTCCAAATGTTCACAATAATTTGTCACTCACCTGTTATAATTTATCCAAATGTTCATGGCTTCAAACAGAGCAGCAGGCCCATTTTCTCCGTATGCCTCATTCCTGAACTCTTCAATATACTGTTCTGGTACAGGTTGCTCTCTAGGTCTGAGGCTGTTACCCAGGCGACTTTATCAGATGATGTGTAGAGTTTCTTCCATGCCAGGTAATAAATCTGCAGCTTCTGTTAAATAGCAAAGAAAATGATGGTCTTAATGGACATATTTTGTCGACATTATTCACATGCGTG